>NC_026003.2:53755113-53942979 GCF_000442705.2 Elaeis guineensis
CACCCAGAGCTCAACTGTCAACTCTGATCAGGTTGTCCACATTGTATTTCAAAATATCAAATCCATCTGATGGATTACCCTGGCCAAGGTTTTGCTAAATTAAAATACAGCGACTCATTCTTCTCCAACTCTTGGAGTGGTCAATCCCATCTCGATCACACTCTGACTTCTCAAGTACTTGACTGTGCCCAGAAGCCTTCCGTCCCTGAATTAGAAATTCAGTTAGTCCAGTACCAAAGCACAGTGAGTTGCTTGCAAGTCACTGAGGCGATCTCAAGTCTAAGGGATACTTATACCTATATCCCATCAGAGACATTCTCGACAGCAGAATGCTCTGGAGTTGGTCACGTTCAATGATGATGTACCCTTACATCTCACCTGTATGCCATACCAGTGTCTCCACACTCCTTGGTTAAGAGGACAACCAACCCATATGGCCTACAGCGACCTATGCTTGATAGAAGCTGTCGTCCTTATTAACAGCCTATCATTTGGTCGTGAACAGTTTTAAGGACTAATCGATAAATCCTCTCTTTATCGAACTTAAATAGTCCTAAGGACTTCATCATAACAACGGAGTTCATTAGAAGATGAAAGCTTATGATGAAAATGCCAAATATATTTTATTTATTAATAAATCAATTACAATACTTGGTTGCTCAACCGTCAACAGCTTGACGATTGGCTTTTTGGGACACATTTCCCAACAATCTGCCTGCACCGGAGAAGCTGGAGTTGGAGAAGCCGCGGTCACCGCCGGGACCTGCAAAGGAAGTCTAAACCAGAGGTGGGGTTGCTCCGGCAAGACCCTCCGACGCTCAAGTCAGTTCTCAGCCTCAATAAGAATGGAGTGCTCGAACGGAGAATTTAGCAGAGTTTTGAGATAAGAAAATGAGCTTAGAGAATAACGTATCTGGATCCCCCTTTTTATAGGCAGAGGAGGTAACGGATTGATGGCGACGTCTGTAACCATCTGGTCGTGGCCGCCCATAGCCAGGGGGAATTTATTGCGAAGGGTAGTGGAGTGGAATCGTGGCTATCACCGTAGCTCGCCACGTGGAATCAGTTGCGAGGAGTGGAGCAGCGTCCGTTGTCGTGACTTGCCAGCGGATGGGAGAATCGCCCGGTATCCATCGCAGGAGGTGGAGCAGGTTCATGGCCGTTATTGTGGCCTGCCAGTGGGTAGTGGAGCTGTGCGGAATCCGCCGCAGGAAGTGGAGCAGAGCTGCGATGATTACTGCGGCCTGTCAGGGAATGATGGAGCTGCGCGGAATCCACCACAGGAAGTGGAGCAGGATCGTGGCCGTTATGGTGGCCTGCCAAGGAGTGCAGATCCATCGGCTGAAGTTCGGCAGCGGTCGGAGTCCGGCCCCCGTAGGAGTCCGGGCGTGGTCTTCCTGTAATTAAAGTTAAAGGCGAAGTCCGGCTCCCGTAGGAGTCCGGACGGGGCTTACCAGCAGTCGTTGTTGAGGACGGAGCCCGACTCCCGTAGGAGTCCGGGAGGAGTCTGCTTGCGGCTGTAGTTGTTGGCGTCGAGGATGAAGCCCGGCTCCCATAAGAGTACGGACGAAGTCTCCCTGCAATTAAAGTCAAAGGCGAAGTCCGTCTCCCGTAGGAGTCCGGACGAGACTTACCAGCGATCGACGCTGAGGACGGAGCCCGGCTCCCGTAGGAGTCCGGGCGGAGCTGTCCTGTTGTCGATGTCGGCGGCGGAGTCCGGCTCCCGTAGGAGTCCGGGCGGAGCTGTCCTGCTCGTAACCGTTGGAGTTGTCGGTGACGGAGCCCGGCTCCCGTAGGAGTCCGGGTGGAGCTGTCCTGTAGTCGATGTCGGCGGCGGAGCCCTGCTCCCGTAGGAGTCCGGGCGGAGCTGTCCTGCTCGTAACCGTTGGAGTTGTCGGTGACGGAGCCCGGCTGCCGTAGGAGTCCGGGCGGAGCTGTCCTGTAGTCGATGTCGAGGAGCCGCTCCGTAGGAGTCCGGCGGAGCTGTCCGTGTCGAGGCGAGCTCCCGTAGGAGTCCGGGCGGAGCGTCCTGTTGTCGATGTCGGCGGCGGAGCCCGGCTCCCGTAGGAGTCCGGGCGGAGCTGTCCTGCTCGTAACCGTTGGAGTTGTCGGTGAAGGAGCCCGGTCCGTAGGAGTCGGGCGGAGCTGTCCTGTAGTCGATGTCAGCGGCGGAGCCCGGCTCCCGTAGGAGTCCGGGCGGAGCTGTCCTGCTCGTAACCGTTGGAGTTGTCGGTGAGGGAGCCCGGCTCCCGTAGGAGTCCGGGCGGTGCTGTCCTGTAGTCGATGTCGGCGGCGGAGCCCGGCTCCCGTAGGAGTCCGAGCAGAGCTGTCCTACTCGTAACTGTTGGAGTTGTCGGTGACGGAGCCCGACTCCCGTAGGAGTTCGGGCAGAGCTGTGCTGTTGTCGATGTCGGCGGCGGAGCCCGACTCCCGTAGGAGTCCGGGCGGAGCTGTCCTGCTCATAACTGTTGGAGTTGTCGGTGACGGAGCCCGGCTCCTGTAGGAGTCCGGGCGGAGCTGTCCTGTAGTCGATGTCGGTGGGGTGGGAGCGGGGGGCCGTGTGAGTGGTGGAGCCCGACTCCCGTAGGAGTCCGGGCGGAGCTGTCCTGTGTCGTGAGTGTCGGTGGGAGCCCGGCTCCCGTAGGAGTCCGGGCGGAGCTGTCCTGTAGTCGATGTCGGGCGGAGCCCGGCTCCCGTAGGAGTCCGGGCGGAGCCATCCTGTTGTCGATGTCGGTGGCGGAGCCCAGCTCCCGTAGGAGTCCGGGCGGAGCTGTCCTGCTCGTAACCGTTGGAGTTGTCGGTGACGGAGCCCGGCTCCCGTAGGAGTCCGGGCGGAGCTGTCCTGTAGTCGATTCCGCTGAGGGTTTTGGCTATGGGCATTTTATACCCAACACCAGTCCCCCTACTTCCGAGTTTGGATCTCAAACGAAGGAAGTACAGAGAGAGAGATGGGCACAGCCGGAACCGTCCCTTCGAATCCTGCGCACTACCGCCTCCAGATATTTTGGCATTAAATGAGCGCATGCCGGAGTCTTTTCGAATTGGAGCGGTACGAGGGGACGCTTTAGAAAATCCCGCAGGTACTCTGGCCTAGGTACGGTGCAATTATGACTCTGCCAACCGTCAGCCATTTTTAGCCATCTGCTAGGGGGAGTGGGACATGTTTTGGATGCAGACTGGCCTGGGGGATTCGCGATCATTATGGTGCCGGATCCCAGGGTCTATTTAAACCCGTCCTCCCTCCTTTAGGCGTCCTACTCCATTCCTGAGTTTTCGCTGGTGTCTGTCTTCTCTTCGAGAGCCCTGCTTTAGTGAGCGTCTTCTCGAGCCGTAGGCGCCTCCTGTTTCTCGTCCCCCAGGTCCCTCAGAGTAATATAGGTTAGTGCCAACCTTCCTCTCACCGCCTAGGGGCTTCTCCTCTCACCATTACTTTTGTGCCTCCCTCCGAGTTAGCCTTCGACCTCTCGTTCCCCTTTTGGTCCGTCTTTTTAGGGTCCTTTAGATCCTCCCTTCGAAACTACTCAAAATGTCCTCTGGCTCTTCTGCTCCCGGCAGTTCTGAGAGTTCTTCTGCTTCAAACCCCCAGGTCCATGTCTCTGCGGACGAACCCGCGTCCGGGGCTGGGCCTCGCCCGATTTTCGCACCGGGCGTTATTCCATGTTCGACGACTTCGGAGGAACTCCTTCTGATAAGGGTTCGGTATGGGGTTCCTCCGGAGTATGATCTGGAGCTACCTGGCCCCTCTGATCGGGCCAGCACTCCTCCTCCCAGTCGCTTCTGTTTGTATCAGGAAGCATTCCGTGCCGGACTCCGGCTTCCGCTTCCTGCCTTTGTCGCTGCCTTCTTCCGCTTCTTGGACATCTCTCTCGCTTCCGTGGCCCCGAACTCCTTTAGGTTTCTGATAGGGTTTCTCTCCCTCTGCCACATAGTCGAGGTTCAGCCGTCCCTCTCCTTGTTTAGGCATTTTTATACCTTCAAATGCCATCCTTCGGCGAAGGACTGGTGGTACTTCTCCCCCCAGTTCGGTAAGAAGGGGTTGCTGAAGGGCGCCCCTTCTTCGATTCACAATTGGAAGGGGAAATACCTCTTCGTCCACTGTCCGACCTTGAAACTGGGCCTGCCCCCTTGGGGTTCTCTGAGGGATTCCGTCCGCCGGACTCCCAGCCTGGGGGAGGATGACCTCCAGGCCGCCCAGAAGCTTCTAACTTATCCCGCTCCTTCCCTTCCTAATCTTCTGAGGGAGCAGCTTCTTTTCAACATCAGCCTGAGCCCTCAGGATCCAGCGAGTATTCATCTTATCTTTTCTTTTCTTGCCTTCCTCTTCTTCTTCTCTTTACCTCTTTTTCCTTCCCACTCTCTTCTTTTTCTTTCTTTCTTCTCTTTTTTTTTTTTTTTTTGACTCTTGATTGATCGGTGTTGCTTCTTTTTCCTTTTTTCTTCTTCCTTCTCCTTTTTTCTTTTCTCATCATTTTTTTTTTTTTTAGCAATGGACGCCGAAGCAACGCGGATGCTCGCCAGAGGCATGAGAGCTCAGAAGAGAAAGGGCACGGCGGCCTCCGGATCGGTGAAGAGGGCCAGGGCGGAGGAGACGAGCTTGGCTGCGCCCGTCCAGGCGGCCCCGGCCATCGACATTCCTTCAGATGCCGAGCTAGTGGCTCCCCGGGCTTCCTCGAGGAGCCCGCCGACTGGGGCCCCCGCTCTGGGGGTTCGCCCCACGGAGGCGCCCGCCGCGGGGAGGAGGAGGAAATCGGTGGCTCGTAGGGTGAGTAGCCATCGAGCTGCTACAGACGAGTCCGTCTGCTCCGAGGAGGGATCGGAGAACCCCTTCAATGATAGGGACTTGATCAGGCGGCTGCTCGACGGCTGCATCCTGTCCGACGTCGTGGAGAGGATCGACCGCGCCGATCCTGAGCAGCGGGCTTGGGACTCTTTGGGGTCCTTCCTCGAGGTAAGCGGATATTTATTTACACGATCACTCGGCCTTTGTCGTAATTCTCTATCCGTCCTTGCAGATTGGGCACCAGCTCTTCGCCTATGTCGAGGCGACGAGCCACATGAGGAGGGACCTCCTTCAGGCGGAGGAACGCTGCCAAGCCGAGGTTGCTCGCCTCCAAGCGAAGACGGCCGAAGTAGTCGCCCTCCAGGAGGCCCTGAAAAGAGAAAGGCAAGCCCGGGAAGAGGAGAGATGGATCTTGGAGGAGTCGGTGAGGAAGGCGGAGGCCGAGGTCGCCCATTTGGTCGAGCAAACTTCGGTCCTGGTCTCGGAGGCCAGGGCCCTTGCGGTGGAGGAATTCAAGGCCTCCGCGGAGATGAGGGACCTGAATGTCCAGTTCGGCCAGGAGGCGTTCACCAAGGGGTTCGAGCTCTGCTAAGAGAAGGTGGCCAGTAAATACCCCGAACTCGATCTCGGCTTTCTTGAGGAGTCTGAAGACGAGGCCGGCCCTCGTCCGCCACCACCGCGGTCGTACCCCCCACGCCGAGTTCTCCACCTCCTACCCCTGAGGTCTGATACCTCTGATCTTGTGCCCTTATTTTGTCGCCATATTTCCTTTCTGTTTGTCTTCAAAATTATTCAATCAATAAAGTCAAATTTTTTGTTGTGGATGGCTTCTCCTTCCCCCTCCTCCTTTCTGCTTTTCTTCTTGTAATGAGTCGATCTTTGATGCTTGCATCTTCCGATGGCAGTGCCCTGCTGAAGCACTCCCCTTGCCCCTGGGGGTCCCGCTGAAATCAACAATCCAGCGGTTGAAAAAGGAGGTCCTTCACCTGACGAAGAAGTTAAAGAAGATGGAAGGCAAGCTCCGCAAATCAAGAGAAGGCCATTCTGAAGCCGCCGCTGAGGCCGCCCACTTTCGGAGTCTCCATGTGAAGGCGATCATGGATTACAGCCGGAGGAAGGCAAACTTCACGAAGGAGCTCGAGGAATGCAAGAAGAGCACCAGCGATCGAATTTGGGCTCAAGAAGCCAAGATCAGCGCCCTTAAGGTGGAACTGTCAGCTGCGAAGAGGAAGATCGGCCAGCTGGAAGGAAACTCATCCCGGCTCTTGGCCCGGGTCGATGATGGACAGAAGTGGTTGTAGAAGGTCTCCGACCTTCAAAAGCAGCTCCAAGATGCCGAGATGAGCCACGACGTGCAGCGGGCCAGCTGGCACCGGCAAGTGGAAGAGTATAAAGGGAGATTCCGGACGGCGGCTGACAAGGTCGTCCGTCTCCAGAGGCAGCTGGCTAATAGGGCGCAGCTTACTTCCGCACAAGATTCCGAAGAGCTCCAAGCCCTGAGAGGCACTGTTGAAGGGATTTCTGTCTCCCTCGGGGAGAAGACAGTCGAGCTGCAACAAGTGAAGATCCAACTGGCACTTGAGCGGTAGGCCGTCACAGACGCGGAGGCGGAGTCCGAAGTTTTGTGGAAGTGGCATCGAGAAGCGGAGGCTGAGAGCCAACAACTTCGTCGGGCGCTCCAGGATGCGCTGCAGAAGAGGGAAGAACTAGAAGAAGCAATAGAGAACCTGAGGCGGTCCTGGTCGAGGGATGGAGTAGATAACCCTAGGTCGGAGGGAGCAGGGCCTCCTTAGAGCTCTTTTGTCTTTATGTCTTATCATGTACTTACTTCCTTTTTGTCGTTTTGTCCTTCTTTCCTTGGCCGTCCCGGCCTTGTAGTGTGTATATCAAAAATGGAAAGAAGAGCGTTTTGTGTTACCTCGTCCACGCGTCGTACTGATATTGTTGTCTGCTGAACGTTTCTTGTCGTTTGACTTGTTTGATGTAGACGTCGTTGGGGGGTGGGGGCTTTTTCTCTTCATCCGATCTTGTTAGGCGGTCGGGTTTCGCCACCATTAACCTCCGCTGCAGAAGTCGTGGATGGAGCCCGGCTCTCGTAGGAGTCCGGGCGAAGTCTCCCTTGTAGGCGGAATCCGGCTCCCGTAGGAGTCCGGGTGGAGTCTTCCTTGTAGGCGGAACCCGGCTCCCATAGGAGTCCGGGTGAAGTCTTCCTTGTAGGCGGAACCCAGCTCCCATAGGAGTCCGGGTGAAGTCCTCCTTGTAGGCGGAACCCGGCTCCCGTAGGAGTCCGGGCTCCCGTAGGAGTCCGGGTGAAGTCCTCCTTGTAGGCGGAACCCGGCTCCCGTAGGAGTCCGGGTGAAGTCCTCCTTGTAGGCGGAACCCGGCTCCCATAGGAGTCTGGGTGAAGTCTTCCTTGTAGGCGGAACCCGGCTCCCGTAGAAGTCCTGGTGAAGTCTTCCTTGTAGGCGGAACCCGGCTCCCGTAGGAGCCCGGGTGAAGTCTTCCTTGTAGGCGGAGCCCGGCTCCCGTAGGAGTCCGGGTGAAGTCTTCCTTGTAGGCGGAACTCGGCTCCCGTAGGAGCCCGGGTGAAGTCTTCCTTGTAGGCGGAGCCCGGCTCCCGTAGGAGTCCGGGTGAAGTCTTCCTTGTAGGCGAAATCCGACTCCCGTAGGAGTCCGGGTGAAGTCTTCCTTGTAGGCGAAACCCGGCTCCCGTAGGAGTCCGGGTGAAGTCTTCTTTGTAGGCGAAACCCGGCTCCCGTAGGAGTCCGGGTGAAGTCTTCCTTGTAGGCGGAACCCGGCTCCCGTAGGAGTCCGGGTGAAGTCTTCTTTGTAGGCGGAACCCGGCTCCCGTAGGAGTCCGGGTGAAGTCTTCCCTGGCATTGGGACCCGGCTCCCGTAGGAGTCCGGGTGAAGTCTTCCTTGGCGTTGGGACCCGGCTCCCGTAGGAGTCTGGGTGAAGTCTTCCTTGGCGTTGGGACCCGGCTCCCGTAGGAGTCCGGGTGAAGTCTTCCTTGGCATTGGGACCCGGCTCCCGTAGGAGTCCGGGTGAAGTCTTCCTTGGCGTTGGAACCCGGCTCTCGTAGGAGTCCGGGCCTTTCATTTTGCTCGAGCCGGTGTGAGGTTCTCCTCTCATTACCAGCCTGGCTTGTGGGGGCGCATTAGGGCGCTGTAAGGCCTCTCCCCCATCCGGTGATGTAGTCGATGGTCCTGATGGGAGGCCGGTCCCCGGTTTGCTCCTCCCTTTTTTGTGGTTCAGGTTGTGGGAGGGCTCTTGGCCGGTCTCCTCTACCCTCAGGCCTGCGGTGGATGAATCTGTCGAGTCGACCTCGTCGAATGAGCTCCTCGATCTCGTCCTGGAGCTGGATGCATTCTTCGGTGTTGTGGCTGTGGTCGCGGTGATAGAGGCAGAACTTGTTGGGGTTGCGCTTCCCGGGATGTGTGTGCATCCTCTCCGGCCTAGGGAGCTGCTCCCTGACCTCCATTAATACCTGGGCCTTCGAGGCGTTGAGGGGGGCGTAGTTGCGAAATCTCCCTGGTGGGGAGCCCCGCCGAACCCCGCGGTCCGGGCTTCTCTGCCTGCATGCCCGGGGTGGAGTATGGGTGCACTTATGCCCAGGAGGGGACTGGGAACACGATCGGGCTTCCTTTGGCCTTTTCTCAGCTGCGGGCTTATTCGAATCTCCCGCTTGATGCTCCCTTGCTGTCTCTTCGTCCTTCATTTTGAAGGCTTCTTCCGCTCGGGCGTATCCTTCAGCCCGAGCCAGTAAATCGGCAAAATCCCTGGGGTACTTCTTCTCCAGGGAGTACAAAAGATCATTCTTCTGAAGGCCACCTTTTAGGGCGGCCATGGCAACTGATTGGTCCAAGTTCCGGACCTCCAACGTCGCGATGTTAAAGCGGTTGACGTAGGCCCGTATGGACTCCCCTTCCCTCTACTTGATGTTGATGAGGGACTCCGAACCCTTCCGGGGATGCCGGCTGCTGACAAAATGGGCCACAAATTGGTGGCTCATTTGATCGAAGGAAAAGATGGTACCCGACTTCAAAGCTGAGTACCAGTTCCTCGCTGCTCCCTTCAAAGTAGACAGGAAAGCCCGGCATAAGATGGCGTCAGGAGCGCTGTGAAGCAGCATCATCGTTCGGAAGGCCTCCAGATGATCAATCGGGTCCGAAGTCCCATCGTAGCTTTCGAACTGGGGAAGCTTGAAGTTTGGCGGGATCAGTTCCTGCATAATCATTTGGGAGAAGGGAGGGTCAGTGCAAATATCCTCACCATAAGCGGGGGGCGCGTGGCGGAGTTCTTCAATCCGTCGGTTCATCTCCTGGAGCCTCCGGTCCAGAAAATCCTCTCGACCTCGAGTCTCGAGGGTCCTTTGGCAGAACGGGGGCAGGGATCTTCCAGGGGTGGAGTCGTGGTCCGATTGAGGGCTCTCTACCCTCGGATTTGTTTTCCCGGGAAGGACGGGGCGGCTGGCCCAGGTGGCCCGCCCCGCCGCCGGGTTCTGGCATTCTGGCGACGCCCTTTCCGGGTGCGCTGACGCCTGTGGTTGCTGCTGCTGCATTGCTTACACAGCTTCGACGAGGCCTCTGACCTGCTGTGCCAGCAAGTCAAATTGCTCCACGCTGACCGCCGCCACCGGAGGGGGAGGAGGAGGAGGCTGAGAAACAGGAGGGGAGGCCGGAGCCTGAGATCTGGCCGCGGAGGTCGTGGACCGTCGGGTGGACGCCTTGCACGGAGGCATCGAGCGTCGATCTCACGGGGGAAGATTAGGAGTGGGTGACGGAGAGACGGTCGGAGGTGGCTCCGTTGAACACTCCTTTAAGAACAAGGGTGCTGCGAAGACACAGGCCTTTCCTCTAGCGCCAATCCTGTTGGTGCAAAAATCTGCCTGCACCGGAGAAGCTGGAGTTGGGGAAGCCGCGGTCGCCACCGGGACCTGCAAAGGAAGTCTAAACCGGAGGTGGGGTTGCTCCGACAAGACCCTCCGATGCTCAAGTCAGTTCTCTGCCTCAACAAGAATGGAGTGCTCGAACGGAGAATTTAGCAGAGTTTTGAGATAAGAAAATGAGCTTAGAGAATAACGTATCTGAATCCCCCTTTTTATAGACGGAGGAGGTAACGGATTGATGGCGACGTCTGTAACCGTCTGGTCGTGGGCCGCCCATAGCTAGGGAGAATTTATTGCGAAGGGTAGTGGAGCGGAATCGTGGCTATCACCGCAGCTTGCCACGTGGAATCAGTTGCGAGGAGTGGAGCAGCATCCATTGTCGTGACTTGCCAGCGGATGGGAGAATCACCCAGTATCCGTCGCAGGAGGTGGAGCAGGTTCGTGGCCGTTATTGTGGCCTGCTAGGGGGTAGTGGAGCTGTGCGGAATCCGCCGCAGGAAGTGGAGCAGAGCTGCGATGGTTACTGCGGCCTGTCAGGGAATGATGGAGCTGCACGAAATCTACCACAAGAAGTGGAGCAGGATCGTGGCCATTATGGTGGCCTGCCAGGGGGTGCAGATCCATCGGCTGAAGTTCGACAGCGGTCGGAGTCCGACCCCCGTAGGAGTCCGGGTGTGGTCTTCCTGTAATTAAAGTTAAAGGCGAAGTCCGGCTCCCGTAGGAGTCTGGACGGGGCTTACCAGCAGTCGTTGTTGAGGATGGAGCCTGGCTTCCGTAGGAGTCCGGGCGGAGTCTACTTGCGACTGCAGTTGTTGGCGTCGAGGATGAAGCCCGGCTCCCATAAGAGTACGGGCGAAGTCTCCCTGCAATTAAAGTCAAAGGCGAAGTCTGGCTCTCGTAGGAGTCCGGACGAGACTTACCAGCGGTCGATGCTGAGGACGGAGCCCGACTCCCGTAGGAGTCCGGGCGGAGCTGTCCGTTGTCGATGTCGGCGGCGGAGCCCGGCTCCCGTAGGAGTCCGGGCGGAGCTGTCCTGCTCGTAACCATTGGAGTTGTCGGTGACGGAGCCCGGCTCCCATAGGAGTCCGGGCGGAGCTGTCCTGTAGTTGATGTCGGCGGTGGAGCCCGGCTCCCGTAGGAGTCCGGACGGAGCTGTCCTGCTCGTAACCGTTGGAGTTGTCGGTGACGGAGCCCGGCTCCCGTAGGAGTCCGGGCGGAGCTGTCCTGTAGTCGATATCGGCGGTGGAGCCCGGCTCCCGTAGGAGTCCGGGTGGAGCCGTCCTGTTGTCGATGTCGGCGGTGGAGCCCGGCTCCCGTAGGAGTCCGGGCGGAGCTGTCCTGCTCGTAACCGTTGGAGTTGTCGGTGACGGAGCCCGGCTCCCGTAGGAGTCCGGGCAGAGCTGTCCTGTAGTCGATGTCGGCGGCGGAGCCCGGCTCCCGTAGGAGTCCGGGCGGAGCTGTCCTGCTCGTAACCGTTGGAGTTATCGGTGACGGAGCCCGGCTCCCATAGGAGTCCGGGCGGAGCTGTCCTGTAGTCGATGTCGGTGGTGGAGCCCGGCTCCCGTAGGAGTCCGGCGGAGCTGTCCTGCTCGTAACCGTTGGAGTTGTCGGTGACGGAGCCCGGCTTTCGTAGGAGTCCGGGTGGAGCTGTCCTGTAGTCGATGTCGGCGGCGGAGCCCGGCTCCCGTAGGAGTTCGGGCGGACCCGTCTTGTTGTCGATGTCAGCAGCGGAGCCCGGCTTCCGTAGGAGTCCGGGTGGAGCTGTCCTGCTCATAACCGTTGGAGTTGTCGGTGACGGAGTGCAGCTCCCATAGGAGTCCGAGCGGAGCTGTCCTGTAGTCGATGTCGGCGGCGGAGCCCGACTTTCGTAGGAGTCCGGGCGGAGCTGTCCTGCTCGTAACCGTTGGAGTTGTCGGTGATGGAGCCCGGCTCCCGTAGGAGTCCGGGCGGAGCTGTCCTGTAGTCGATGTCGACGGCGGAGCCCGGCTCCCGTAGGAGTCCGGGCGGAGCCATCCTGTTGTCGATGTCGGCGGTGGAGCCCGGCTCCCGTAGGAGTCCAGGCGGAGCTGTCCTGCTCGTAACCGTTGGAGTTGTCGGTGACAGAGCCCGGCTCCCGTAGGAGTCCGAGCGGAGCTGTCCTGTAGTCGATGTCAGCGACGGAGCCCGACTCCCGTAGGAGTCCGGGCGGAGCTGTCCTGCTCATAACCGTTGGAGTTGTCGGTGACGGAGCCCGGCTCCCGTAGGAGTCCGGGCGGAGCTGTCCTGTAGTCGATTCCGCTGAGGGTTTCGGCTGTGGACATTTTATACCCAACACCTCCAAAACAAAAATAATCACTCACAAAGAGTAAAACAGTTTATAGCATAAATAAGTACAAGAGAAGCTCCTTTAATGAGCGAATATAACTTTAAATACACTTTACTCAAGTGAAGAAGCCCCTTTTGGATTTCCTCAAAGTGGATGATGAGTTGAATGAACGCTTGAGGAGTTGGTGAGCTTTGATTGAAGGCTTCTTTGAAGGCTTTAAATGAGCTCTTGATTAGGACTGAAAAGTTGGCTTGAGAAACCCTCTCTTTTGAATGCCCTCTTGAATGCACTTCAAATCTCTTTCTTTCTCTTCTTAATGTCTTGCTTTTTTCTTCTCAATCTCTTCCTTGTTTTCCACCTTTTGAAACCTTTTATAGCTTTAAGAAATAAAGGAAAATATTCTAGGCAGAAAAAGAGCCGTTAGAGCATATTAAATGAGCATTAAAAGCAACTAAAACGGGTTAAAAACTAGCCGTTGCGGACAAATTCCGTCGCAGGGGTCGACTCATGAGTCGACTCATGCCTCAGGGGTCGACCTCTGTTGCAACAACCATAAATTTGGGTTTCTGGAATTTTTGGCCCAAACCAGCAGAGGTCGACTCATGAGTCGACTCATGCCTCAGGGGTCGACTCATGAGTCGACTCACAGGTCGTGCCAAGCCAAAAAACCAGCGTGCCAACAGGAATTTTAGCGTGCCAAGCTGCTTATTGTGCCATGAGTTGACTCATGAGTCGACTCATGCACTTCAAACAATCATAACTTCAAAAATATAAGTCCAAAAATAATGTAATTATCACCAATAGATCACAAATCATTTGTTCTACCAAATGATACTATCAAATCAGGATTTTGGTAAAATTACGTTTTTGCCCCTGAAGAGCATAAAGACTTTTTCAAATAAAAATATTTGTATCCCTTCAATCTGCTTTGTAATCATCAAAATCAATCTAGGAGCAACAATCTCCCCCTTTTTGATGATGACAAAACACTTGAACAAAAGCATTTATGTGAATCATGAATTTCAAAAGAATGCATTATAGGTGCATATGCTTGAAAAGAGTATGATTCTTTTGGCATGTGATACAAATGGTCATATGCATAGATAGTTTGCCCATTTGCTTAAAGATTTGAAGATATGCTCATTGGATTATGTGATTTTGGTGTTAGAGCAGAAAATTTGTTTTTGTTATCAGAGTAAGCTGTGTTTTGAAAATTTGCTCATTCTCATTTGATTTTAATTTTAGTATCAGAGCAAAAATAATTATGTGTGCCAAAGCATGTTTAAGAGTTGATTTGGAAAGTGTATTAGAGCATTTTAAATTTAAGATGTATCAGAGCAAGAAAGAAAAAAGAAATTTTACAATGTATTAGAGCAAGAAAAAAAAATTTTACAATGTATCAGAACAAGTTAAGAATTTTAAGATGTATCAGAGCAAGTTAAATTTCTTAAGATGTATCAAGGCAAGTTAAATTTCTTAAAATGTATCAGAGCAAGAAAAGATTTTACAATGTATCAGAGCAAGTTAAGAATTTTAGGATGTATCAGAGATTATTTAAATTTTTAAAGCAAATCAGAGCATATGTAAAGAAGTAATTTAAAAAGTTGCTCATTTGCATTGTAGTTAGTATTTTACTTTTGATATTGTTCTTTAAATTCTCCAATTCATTCATTAATTTCTCATAATTTGTAGTTTTGCTCTGATGGGTTGCTTTTTCTTTAATTTCTCATAATTTATGGTTTTGCTTTTGATGGATTTCTTTTTCTTTAATTTTCCCCCTTTTTGACATCATCAAACATGATTAACTCCCCCTCTTTTTCTGAATATGTTTTCTCTTTAATACTTTTAGGGCTAATTATTAATGTTTGCTCCCCCTTAATACAGCAATCATAATCAGCAATCATCAACAAGGAGAAGACAATATTTCAACAAGGAGAATATATAAAACCAAAAGATGACCGACTTCATTACAAAAAGTAGATTAAAAGCATAATTGTTTCAATACAACTTTCATAATATAAAAGTCAACTAGCTAATGTCAATACATGGCCCCAAAATATAGATCCTAGACAGAACAAGACACTAACACCTAGGATCTAGTAGAGATCATGACTAGAAGGATCAGAGTCATCAGATATGGGATGAGGAGCTGATGGATCTCGACCAGAAGTGCATCCTCTACCCCGTCTGCCTCTGGCACGAGCAGGAGAGCGAGATGAACTGGGAGGCTGAGAACGCTGCGAGGCCAAGGACTGGACAGAAAGAGTGAGTCTGATGGAATCAAGTACGTTCAGTGCTCTGGAAACAGACTGAAGTAGAGCAGTGAACTGAGTGGATGCATGCTCACTCGATCCTCGGATCTCTCTCCTCAGTAACTCATATCCACCCTCCAGTGCACCTCTGAGCCTGCCAGCCTCTGTAGTGAGGTCTGTGACCTCAATAGTGGACTCCTGTGGCTGAGGATGGGCCAAAGCTAGGACTTGCCCCTGCAAGTCAAGAACTCTGCCAGTCAGTCTCCAGACGGTGTCCTCAAGCTGCTGAATCTGGATGGACTGATCTGATAACATCTGAAACACAGTGGAGATATGGGGAGTCATGGTCTGATCAGATGAAGTGGCCCCTGGTGCAAATGTAGTACTGCTCCACTGACTAGATAGCAAAGAAGCCACACGCTGTGATATCTGCTCGATCTGATCATCAGCCAGTCTGAACTCTGATGGAGGTGCTCTGCTCTCTGGCTGATGCACTGGTGTGGGCATCCTGGTGAACTCAGAAGGGCCAGCCTCTGGATCTGGAATGAACTGGATATCTGGTGAAGCTGCCCTGAAGTCATGAATAGGAGATGATGGACCTTCTTCTTCAGCTCTGTCTTCAGCTCTGTCTTCAGCTCTCTCCTCAGCTCTCTCCTCAGAACCCTTGATCCAACCACCATCAGTCTTTGTAAAACCCATTCGGTGCAGGGTGTGTTGGTTGAAAGTGTCCACATGAGAGAGCTTAGTAGATGCCTCCCCCTCACAGCTAACTCCAAACCTCCTAAAAACTCGAGTAAGGGCCATACCAAAAGGCAAGTGTGCCTTGGATCTGTTCAAAGTCTCTCTCATGGCCTCTATCATTAGTGCAGGGAGGTTCAGGGGGGTTTGAGTGATGACATGAAACATAATACAAACATCTCTGCTGGAAAGTAAATCATGCCTACCACTCCTAGGAAAGAAGAGCTTCGTTACCATCTGATGTAGGATCCTCATCTCAATAGATAAAATCTTTGCTTCCAATTTATTTAAACTTCCTGAGTAAGTTCCCCCTAGAATAACACTGATCCCCTCTTCTTTTACTGGGAGTTCCATATAAGAGTAACCCTCACTAGGCAAATGTAGTATTTCTCCCAATATACTAGGATCCAAACAAATATCAATACCCTTGACTGTTGAAGTCACTGACCCATTCCCATAATGTAGATTCTGATAGAATTCTCTAACTAGGTCTACATAAGTGACTTCCTTAAGGGAGCAGTAGAAACCCCATCCTTGGTTTTTAATCTTAGTTCCAAATGTAAAACCCTCTTTTTCAAAGAACCGAAAATCTACATTCTTCCCGGTTTCAACTTTCCTATCAGAAAGAGGATTCTTACTGGGGCTTAGAGATGATTGAGAAGGACCTTGAGCTGACACTGAAGCTGGAGTGGGAGCAGTGGAGGACTGAGCAGCTTGCCTTTTCTTTCGGACATTTTCTTCTAGCTCACGGACTGACTTTCTTCTTTGGGGAAGCTTCATCTTCGGAGCCATATTCACTACAGAAGCAGGCAGAGAGACTTGGAGGATCAAGTGGATGAGTGGAAAATGGATTACAAGAGAGTGGAGAGGGATTTTGGTGGAGAGAAGAGGTGGATTTGAGAAGAACGGTGGAGTGCTAGGGCACGCTCCAACCGTGTCAAACAAAGGGAGAAAGCACAAAAATCCCTTTCCCCAGGTGGCGATTTATGGTGGAGAGGAGAAGGGTGAAGACCCTTGAGCTAGATCCTTGGATTTGGAGCAGTTGGAGATGGGGAAGTCAGTTTTTGGAAGGAGGAAGATGAAGGGATGGGTCGGCTCACGAATAGGATCCCAAATAAAAACAAGGAGCCCGTGGGAAGTTTGAAGAAATTACAAGTTTGCCATTGAGTCGACTCATGGGGGTCGACTCATGAAGTTCAGAAATTCAGAAAAAATATGAATAAATTCTAGAAAAATTTGAAATTTTGGGAGAAAGAGTTTAGCTCAAAGACAAGTTTTGAGAATAAAAAACTTGAGCTTTTGAGACCTAGATAGATGATGAAAATTGAGCTCAAAGAGTTTTTGACATCAATTCTTTGGAAATTGAGAAATATTTAGGCATAAGGATCAAGAATTCCTAGATTTCTCCTAATTTCACAGAATTTGTCCTCACTAAGGGCCTTTGTAAAGATATCAGCTAATTGATTTTCAGTGCAAACATATTCAAGAATTATATTTTTGTTTTGAACATGTTCTCTTATAAAATGATGTCTTATTTCAATATGTTTGGATCTTGAGTGTTGAATTGGATTTTTAGATAGATTTATGGCACTTGTGTTATCACATCTTATTGGTGTTTCATTAAGTTTAATTCCAAAGTCTTCGAGTTATTGTTTAATCTACAAAATTTGAGCACAACAACTTCCGGCTGCAATGTATTCGGCCTCAGCCGTAGACAGTGCCACCGAATTTTGTTTCTTGCTAAACCATGAGATTAGGTTAACTCCAAAAAATTGGCAAGTTCCACTTGTGCTTTTTCTATCTAATTTACATCCAGCAAAATCAGCATCTGAATATCCTAACAAATCAATTTGTGAGTCCTTAGAGTACCATAACCCTAGAGTTTGAGTACCATTCAAGTATCTAAGGATTCTTTTAATAGCATTCAAATGAGATTCTTTAGGATTAGATTGATATCTAGCACATAAATAAATACTAAACATGATATCAGGCCTACTTGCAGTTAAACATAATAATGAGCCAATTATACCTCTATAGTATTTTAAGTCTACACATTTACCTTCATCATCCTTGTCAAGCTTACATGAGGGACTCATTGGTGTGCCAATTGGTTTGGAGTTCTCCATTTCAAATCTTTTGAGTAGTTCCTTGGTGTACTTGCTTTGGGTGATGGAGATTCCCTCTTTTGTTTGTTTGATTTGGAGTCCGAGGAAGAAGGTAAGTTCTCCCATCATGCTCATCTCGAACTCCCCCTGCATAAGCTTAGCAAAGTCTTGACAGAGAGATTCATTAGTAGACCCAAAAATTATGTCATCAACATAAATTTGTATAACTAACATATCATTTTGATTTCTTTTAATAAAGAGGGTTGTATCTACATTGCCTCTTGAAAAGCCATTATTTAGTAAAAATTTGCTTAGCCTATCATACCATGCTCTAGGTGCTTGTTTTAATCCATATAAAGCTTTATTTAATTTAAAAACATGATCAGGAAAAGCATGATTTTCAAATCCAGGGGGTTGTTCTACATATACTTCTTCAGCAATATATCCATTTAAAAATGCACTTTTGACATCCATTTGAAATAATTTGAATTTCATAAAGCAAGCATATGCAAGTAGAAGTCTAATGGCTTCTAATCTAGCAACAGGTGCAAAGGTATCATCAAAATCAATTCCTTCTTCTTGATTATATCCTTTAGCAACCAGTCTTGCTTTATTTCTTATTACATTACCATGCTCATCTAATTTGTTTCTAAAGACCCATTTTGTGCCAATTATGGAATAGTTTTTAGGTCTTGATACTAAGGTCCAAACATTATTTCTTTCAAATTGATTAAGTTCCTCTTGCATTGCATTAATCCAATTATGATCATTTTCAGCTTCTTCAAAAGATTTAGGTTCAAGATGAGATACAAAAGCACAATGATTAAATACATCTCTAAGTGAAGAATGAGTTTTTACCCCATGCATAGGATCACCAATAATTAACTCCTTAGGGTGGTTGTGAACATACCTCCATTCCTTGGGTAGGTCATTTGTACCTTGAGGTTGTTCTTGAATTTCTTCACCTCTCTCATCTTATTTGTCTTCTTGATCCTCGTCCTCTGGAGTTGCTGAATCTTTCAGTGTGATCTCCTTCATACCTTCTATTAAAGGATCTGCATCATCAACACCCTCATTCTTCCTTGAAGGAAGATCGTTAGATTCATCAAAAACAACATGTATGGACTCCTCAACTACTAAAGTTCTTTTGTTAAAAACTCTAAAAGCTTTACTAGTGGAGGAGTAACCTAGAAAGATTGCTTCATCTGATTTTGCATCAAATTTACCAAGTCTTTCTTTGCCATTATTTAATACAAAATATCGGCAGCCAGAAACATGAAAATATGCAATATTTGGTTTTCTTCCTTTCCAAAGTTCATAGGGGGTTTTCTTTAAAAATTGTCTAATCAAAGCATGATTTAAAATGTAACATGCTGTGTTAATTGCTTCCGCCCAAAAATATCTTGGAAGGTTGCTTTCACAAAGCATGGTTCGGGCCATTTCTTCTAACGTTCTATTTTTCCTTTCAACTACCCCATTTTGTTGGGGTGTCCTAGGAGCAGAGAAGTTATGGCCAATTCCATTTTCATCACAAAAATTTTCAAAGTCTTGATTTTCAAATTCAGTTTCATGATCACTTCTAATATTTTGAATTGAAAATCCTTTTTCATTAGTGACTTTTCGGTGAAATTTAGTGAAAATATGAAAAATTTCATCTTTGTGTGCCAAAAAGAAAACCCAAGTAAAACAAGAGTAATCATCTATAATTACAAAACCATATCGTTTTCCTCCTAAACTTGTGGTTCTAGTTGGTCCAAATAAGTCCATATGCAAAAGCTCTAAAGGTCTAGAAGTTGAAACAATATTTTTGGATTTAAATGAAACTCTAGTTTGTTTATCTAGTTGGCATGCATCATAAATTCTATCTTTTTCAAAATTTAGTTTAGGCAAGCCAAGAACTAATTCTTTCTTAATTAATTTTGAAAGAGAATGCATGCTAATGTGTGCAAGTCTACGATGCCAAAGCCAACTAGTCTCATTAACTTTAGCATTCAATGATACTAGGCATTGCATGTCTATTTTGGCTAAATCATTTAAATCTACCATATAAATATTGCCATGCCTATGTCCTATAAATTTAATGCTATCATTAATAGGACTAGTCACAATGCAAACAGATGATTCAAAAACAACTTTATACCCTTTATCACAAAATTGACTAATGCTAAGTAAGTTATGCTTTAAACCTTTAACTAACAAAATATTTTCAATGTATTTGGAGGGAGTGATACCAATGTTACCTATCCCGATGATCTTTCCTTTGCCATTATCTCCAAAGGTGACCATCCCTCCATCCTTAGCATCAAGCGTGATGAATTGTGATTCATCACCAGTCATGTGTCTCGAGCATCCACTGTCAAGATACCATTTCCTGTTTCCTCCTTGGGATGCTAGACACACCTGCAAGCAAAAGTCAAGTTTTTGTTTTAGGTACCCAAGCTTTCTTGGGTCCTTTTTGGTTAGTCAAAATGGTTCCTTTTGGAACCCATATTTTCTTTATAGTTGTGTTTGCAGATTTGTTAAAGAGGCAAGTGTAAGATTTATGTCCTACTTTACCACATTTGAAACAAGTAATATTGGTAGACTTGTTACTTGAATAGTTTACATAAATATTTTTCAGAAATTTTTATTTCTTCAAGGGGTTATAGCTAAGTCCAGCCTTATCATATACGGCTTTTTGATTATCAAGAATCATATTTAGTTTGTTTGAACTTAAGGTGAACTTATCTACTATAGGTTTCAGCTTGTTAATTTCATTCTTTAAGCTTTGATTTTCTTGAAGCAAGGTAGATTTTTCAATTGAAAGGCTTTCAGCTTGTTTCACTAAGGACTGATTTTTCAATTTTAGTTCTTTGTTTTTCATCCCTAGTTTCTTTAATTCATCAATTAAATCATAGAATGCTTCATACAATTCTTCAAATATAAATTCACTAGGGGTTTCAGAAATTACCTCATTTTCGTGTGCCATAAGGCACAGGTTGGCTTGTTCTGTTGAGGTTTCCTCATCGGAGCTTGAGTCATCACTCGCACTCCATGTGGCCATCATTACCTTCTTCTTGAACTTTTTGGGACCTTTCTTCAGTTGTGGACATTCGGATTTGAAATGTCCCGGCTTCTTGCACTCGTAGCAGATAAGGGATTGATCTTTCTCTTTCTCTTTGCTTTGTTCCCCTTTTGTGAATGGCCTCTTTCTCATCCTCTGTTTTCTTTTTCTTAGAAATTTCTTGAATCTCCGGGTGATGAGTGCCATCTCTTCATCCTGTTCTTCATCTTCTGTGTCATCAGTTTCTTCATCAGGAGAAGCTGTGGATTTGAGGGCAATGGTTCTTTTCTTTTTGACTTCATCCTCTTGATGTTGCTTCATACTAAGCTCATGAGTCATCAAGGATCCAAGAAGCTCTTCTAGAGGTAGAGTGTTCAAGTCCTTCGCTTCTTGGATGGCAGTCACCTTGGCTTCCCAAGTTCTTGGCAATGACCTGAGAATCTTTCTTACAAGCTCACTGTTAGTATAAGATTTGCCAAGACTCTTTAAACCATTAATGATATCAGTAAAATGAGTAAACATTACAGTTATGGACTCATCATGCTCCATTTTAAACAATTCATATTTATGCACAAGCATGTTTATTTTAGACTCTTTTACTTGATTTATTCCCTCATGGGTTACTTCTAACCTATCCCATATTTCTTTAGCAGATGAACAAGTAGAAATGCGATTAAATTCGTTAGCATCAAGAGCACAATAAAGTACATTCATTGCTTTAGCATTTAATTGTGCCAATTTCTTATCAACCTCATCCCATTCTTTTTCGGGTTTGGTTGACTCCTCACCATCTATAATCTTGGTGGGTGTGTGAGGACCGTTCACTATGATACTCTACATATCATAGTCGAGTGCTTGTATAAATATCTTCATCCGAGCTTTTCAATAGGTGTAATTAGACCCATTGAAAAGTGGAGGTCGGTTGGTGGATTGCCCCTCGGCTAGAGAAGTACCGACATGGGTTGCCATAGATCTTTGGCTCTTTGATTGTTTAGATCAAAGAAGGGCTAGAGCACCAGGCTCTGATACCACTTGTTGCCCAGCTATGCAACCCAAGAGGGGGGGGTGAATTGGGTTTTAAAAATTTAAGCTTAACTAATTACTTATGAAAAGTATTTGTCAAAAGCTTGATGAATGAGGAGAAAGACTTTAGTTCAAGATTAATTACCTAAAGCAAGAATACAAGAAAATAATGAAGAGTTAAAGAGAAACAATAAAGCACACCACAAACACAAGGATTTATAGTGGTTCGGTGCCAACCTTGCACCTACATCCACTCCCCAAGCTCCTACTTGGGAATTCCAATCCACTATCCTTGTATTCAACCGGAATACAAATGTCGGAAACTCCGACACTAGCTATCCCAAGCTAGTCCACTTGTTTTTCAGGTACAAGCCAACCCAATACACTCCGATTTTAGGTTCGGATCAACCTTTCCTTATTTTGGAAACCCTCCAAAACAAAAACAATCACTCACAAAGAGTAAAACAGTTTATAGCACAAATAAGTACAAGAGAAGCTCCTTTAATGAGCGAATTAACTTTAAATACACTTTACTCAAGTGAAGAAGCCCCTTTTGGATTTCCTCAAAGTGGATGATGAGTTGAATGAACGCTTGAGGAGTTGGTGAGCTTTGATTGAAGGCTTCTTTGAAGGCTTTAAATGAGCTCTTGATTAGGACTGAAAAGTTGGCTTGAGAAACCCTCTCTTTTGAATGCTCTTGAATGCTCTCTTGAATGCACTTCAAATCTCTTTCTTTCTCTTCTTAATGTCTTGCTTTTCTCTTCTCAATCTCTTCCTTATTTTCACCTTTTGAAACCTTTTATAGCTTTAAGAAATAGAGGAAAATATTCTAGGCAGAAAAAGAGCCGTTAGAGCACATTAAATGAGCATTAAAAGCAACTAAAATGGGTTAAAAACTAGCCGTTGTGGACAAATCCCGTTGCAGGGGTCGACTCATGAGTCGACTCATGCCTCAGGGGTCGACTCATGAGTCGACCTCTGTTGCAACAACCATAAATTTGGGTTTCTGAATTTTTGGCCCAAACCAGCAGAGGTCGACTCATGAGTCGACTCATGCCTCAGGGGTCGACTCATGAGTCGACTCACAGGTCGTGCCAAGCCAAAAAACCAGCGTGCCAACAGGGATTTTAGCGTGCCAAGCTGCTCATTGTGCCATGAGTTGACTCATGAGTCGACTCATGCACTTCAAACAATCATAACTTCAAAAATATAAGTCCAAAAATAATGTAATTATCACCAATAGATCACAAATCATTTGTTCTACCAAATGATACTATCAAATCAGGATTTTGGTAAAATTACGTTTTTGCCCCTGAAGAGCATAAAGACTTTTTCAAATAAAAATATTTGTATCCCTTCAATCTACTTTGTAATCATCAAAATCAATCTAGGAGCAACAATCTCCCCCTTTTTGATGATGACAAAATACTTGAACAAAAGCATTTATGTGAATCATGAATTTCAAAAGAATGCATTATAGGTGCATATGCTTGAAAAGAGTATGATTCTTTTGGCATGTGATACAAATGGTCATATGCATAGATAGTTTGCCCATTTGCTTAAAGATTTGAAGATATGCTCATTGGATTATGTGATTTTGGTGTTAGAGCAGAAAATTTGTTTTTGTTATCAGAGTAAGCTGTGTTTTGAAAATTTGCTCATTCTCATTTGATTTTAATTTTAGTATCAGAGCAAAATAATTATGTGTGCCAAAGCATGTTTAAGAGTTGATTTGGAAAGTGTATTAGAGCATTTTAAATTTAAGATGTATCAGAGCAAGAAAGAAAAAAGAAATTTTACAATGTATTAGAGCAAGAAAAAAAAATTTTACAATGTATCAGAACAAGTTAAGAATTTTAAGATGTATCAGAGCAAGTTAAATTTCTTAAGATGTATCAAGGCAAGTTAAATTTTTTAAAATGTATCAGAGCAAGAAAAGATTTTACAATGTATCAGAGCAAGTTAAGAATTTTAGGATGTATCAGAGATTATTTAAATTTTTAAAGCAAATCAGAGCATATGTAAAGAAGTAATTTAAAAAGTTGCTCATTTGCATTGTAGTTAGTATTTTACTTTTGATATTGTTCTTTAAATTCTCCAATTCATTCATTAATTTCTCATAATTTGTAGTTTTGCTCTGATGGGTTGCTTTTTCTTTAATTTCTCATAATTTATGGTTTTGCTTTTGATGGATTTCTTTTTCTTTAATTTCTTCCCCTTTTTGACATCATCAAACATGGTTAACTCCCCCTCTTTTTCTGAATATGTTTTCTCTTTAATACTTTTAGGGCTAATTATTAATGTTTGCTCCCCCTTAATACAGCAATCATCAACAAGGAGAAGACAATATTTCAACAAGAAGAATATATAAAACCAAAAGATGACCGACTTCATTACAAAAAGTAGATTAAAAGCATAATTGTTTCAATACAACTTTCATAATATAAAAGTCAACTAGCTAATGTCAATACATGGCCCCAAAATACAGATCCTAGACAGAACAAGACACTAACACCTAGGATCTAGTAGAGATCATGACTAGAAGGATCGGAGTCATCAGATATGGGATGAGGAGCTGATGGATCTCGACCAGAAGTGCGTCCTCTACCCCGTCTGCCTCTGGCACGAGCAGGAGAGTGAGATAAACTGGGAGGCTGAGAACGCTGCGAGGCCAAGGACTGGACAGAAAGAGTGAGTCTGATGGAATCAAGTACGTTCAGTGCTCTGGAAATAGACTGAAGTAGAGCAGTGAACTGAGTGGATGCATGCTCACTCGATCCTCGGATCTCTCTCCTCAGTAACTCATATCCACCCTCCAGTGCACCTCTGAGCCTGCCAGCCTCTGTAGTGAGGTCTGTGACCTCAATAGTGGACTCCTGTGGCTGAGGATGGGCCAAAGCTAGGACTTGCCCCTGCAAGTCAAGAACTCTGCCAGTCAGTCTCCAGACGGTGTCCTCAAGCTGCTGAATCTAGATGGACTGATCTGATAACATCTGAAACACAGTGGAGATATGGGGAGTCATGGTCTGATCAGATGAAGTGGCCCCTGGTGCAAATGTAGTACTGCTCCACTGACTAGATAGCAAAGAAGCCACACGCTGTGATATCTGCTCGATCTGATCATCAGCCAGTCTGAACTCTGATGGAGGTGCTCTGCTCTCTGGCTGATGCACTGGTGTGGGCATCCTGGTGAACTCTGAAGGGCCAGCCTCTGGATCTGGAATGAACTGGATATCTGGTGAAGCTGCCCTGAAGTCATGAATAGGAGATGATGGACCTTCTTCTTCAGCTCTGTCTTCAGCTCTGTCTTCAGCTCTCTCCTCAGCTCTCTCCTCAGAACCCTTGATCCAACCACCATCAGTCTTTGTAAAACCCATTCGGTGCAGGGTGTGTTGGTTGAAAGTGTCCACATGAGAGAGCTTAGTGGATGCCTCCCCCTCACAGCTAACTCCAAACCTCCTAAAAACTCGAGTAAGGGCCATACCAAAAGGCAAGTGTGCTTTGGATCTGTTCAAAGTCTCTCTCATGGCCTCTATCATTAGTGCAGGGAGGTTCAGGGGGGTTTGAGTGATGACATGAAACATAATACAAACATCTCTGCTGGAAAGTAAATCATGCCTACCACTCCTAGGAAAGAAGAGCTTCGTTACCATCTGATGTAGGATCCTCATCTCAATAGATAAAATCTTTGCTTCCAATTTATTTAAACTTCCTGAGTAAGTTCCCCCTAGAATAACACTGATCCCCTCTTCTTTTACTGGGAGTTCCATATAAGAGTAACCCTCACTAGGCAAATGTAGTATTTCTCCCAATATACTAGGATCCAAACAAATATCAATACCCTTGACTGTTGAAGTCACTGACCCATTCCCATAATGTAGATTCTGATAGAATTCTCTAACTAGGTCTACATAAGTGACTTCCTTAAGGGAGCAGTAGAAACCCCATCCTTGGTTTTTAATCTTAGTTTCAAATGTAAAACCCTCTTTTTCAAAGAACCGAAAATCTACATTCTTCCCGGTTTCAACTTTCCTATCAGAAAGAGGATTCTTACTGGGGCTTAGAGATGATTGAGAAGGACCTTGAGCTGACACTGAAGCTGGAGTGGGAGCAGTGGAGGACTGAGCAGCTTGCCTTTTCTTTCGGACATTTTCTTCTAGCTCACGGACTGACTTTCTTCTTTGGGGAAGCTTCATCTTCGGAGCCATATTCACCACAGAAGCAGGCAGAGAGACTTGGAGGATCAAGTGGATGAGTGGAAAATGGATTACAAGAGAGTGGAGAGGGATTTTGGTGGAGAGAAGAGATGGATTTGAGAAGAACGGTGGAGTGCTAGGGCACGCTCCAACCGTGTCAAACAAAGGGAGAAAGCACAAAAATCCCTTTCCCCAGGTGGCGATTTATGGTGGAGAGGAGAAGGGTGAAGACCCTTGAGCTAGATCCTTGGATTTGGAGCAGTTGGAGATAGGGAAGTCGGTTTTTGGAAGGAGGAAGATGAAGGGATGGGTCGGCTCACGAATAGGATCCCAAATAAAAACAAGGAGCCCGTGGGAAGTTTGAAGAAATTACAAGTTTGCCATTGAGTCGACTCATGGGGGTCGACTCATGAAGTTCAAAAATTCAGAAAAAATGTGAATAAATTCCAGAAAAATTTGAAATTTTGGGAGAAAGAGTTTAGCTCAAAGACAAGTTTTGAGAATGAAAAACTTGAGCTTTTGGGACCTAGATAGATGATGAAAATTGAGCTCAAAGAGTTTTTGACATCAATTCTTTGGAAATTGAGAAATATTTAGGCATAAGGATCAAGAATTCCTAGATTTCTCCTAATTTCACAGAATTTGTCCTCACTAAGGGCCTTTGTAAAGATATCAGCTAATTGATTTTCAGTGCAAACATATTCAAGAATTATATTTTTATTTTGAACATGTTCTCTTATAAAATGATGTCTTATTTCAATATGTTTGGATCTTGAGTGTTGAATTGAATTTTTAGATAGATTTATGGCACTTGTGTTGTCACATCTTATTGGTGTTTCATTAAGTTTAATTCCAAAGTCTTCGAGTTATTGTTTAATCTATAAGATTTGAGCACAACAACTTCCGGCTGCAATGTATTCGGCCTCAGCCGTAGACAGTGCCACCGAATTTTGTTTCTTTCTAAACCATGAGATTAGGTTAACTCCAAGAAATTGGCAAGTTCCACTTGTGTTTTTTCTATCTAATTTACATCCAGCAAAATCAGCATCTGAATATCCTAACAAATCAATTTGTGAGTCCTTAGAGTACCATAACCCTAGAGTTTGAGTACCATTCAAGTATCTAAGGATTCTTTTAACAGCATTCAAATGAGATTCTTTAGGATTAGATTGATATCTAGCACATAAACAAATACTAAACATGATATCAGGCCTACTTGCAGTTAAATATAATAATGAGCCAATCATACCTCTATAGTATTTTAAGTCTACACATTTACCTTCATCATCCTTGTCAAGCTTACATGAGGGACTCATTGGTGTGCCAATTGGTTTGGAGTTCTCCATTTCAAATCTTTTGAGTAGTTTCTTGGTGTACTTGCTTTGGGTGATGGAGATTTCCTCTTTTGTTTGTTTGATTTGGAGTCCGAGGAAGAAGGTAAGTTCTCCCATCATGCTCATCTCGAACTCCCCCTGCATAAGTTTAGCAAAGTCTTGACAGAGAGATTCATTAGTAGACCCAAAAATTATGTCATCAACATAAATTTGTATAACTAACATATCATTTTGATTTCTTTTAATAAAGAGGGTTGTATCTACATTGCCTCTTGAAAAGCCATTATTTAGTAAAAATTTGCTTAGCCTATCATACCATGCTCTAGGTGCTTGTTTTAATCCATATAAAGCTTTATTTAATTTAAAAACATGATCAGGAAAAGCATGATTTTCAAATCCAGGGGGTTGTTCTACATATACTTCTTCAGCAATATATCCATTTAAAAATACACTTTTGACATCCATTTGAAATAATTTGAATTTCATAAAGCAAGCATATGCAAGTAGAAGTCTAATGGCTTCTAATCTAGCAACAGGTGCAAAGGTTTCATCAAAATCAATTCCTTCTTCTTGATTATATCCTTTAGCAACCAGTCTTGCTTTATTTCTAATTACATTACCATGCTCATCTAATTTGTTTCTAAAGACCCATTTTGTGCCAATTATGGAATAGTTTTTAGGTCTTGATACTAAGGTCCAAACATTATTTCTTTCAAATTGATTAAGTTCCTCTTGCATTGCATTAATCCAATTATGATCATTTTCAGCTTCTTCAAAAGATTTAGGTTCAAGATGAGATACAAAAGCACAATGATTAAATACATCTCTAAGTGAAGAATGAGTTTTTACCCCATGCATAGGATCACCAATAATTAACTCCTTAGGGTGGTTGTGAACATACCTCCATTCCTTGGGTAGGTCATTTGTACCTTGAGGTTGTTCTTGAATTTCTTCACCTCTCTCATCTTATTTGTCTTCTTGATCCTCGTCCTCTGGAGTTGCTGAATCTTTCAGAGTGATCTCCTTCATACCTTCTATTAAAGGATCTGCATCATCAACACCCTTATTCTTCCTTGAAGGAAGATTGTTAGATTCATCAAAAACAACATGTATGGACTCCTCAACTACTAAAGTTCTTTTGTTAAAAACTCTAAAAGCTTTACTAGTGGAGGAGTAACCTAGAAAGATTGCTTCATCTGATTTTGCATCAAATTTACCAAGTCTTTCTTTGCCATTATTTAATACAAAACATCGGCAGCCAAAAATATGAAAATATGCAATATTTGGTTTTCTTCCTTTCCAAAGTTCATAGGGGGTTTTCTTTAAAAATTGTCTAATCAAAGTACGATTTAAAATGTAACATGCTGTGTTAATTGCTTCCGCCCAAAAATATCTTGGAAGGTTGCTTTCACAAAGCATGGTACGGGCCATTTCTTCTAATGTTCTATTTTTCCTTTCAACTACCCCATTTTGTTGGGGTGTCCTAGGAGCAGAGAAGTTATGGCCAATTCCATTTTCATCACAAAAATTTTCAAAGTCTTGATTTTCAAATTCAGTTCCATGATCACTTCTAATATTTTGAATTGAAAATCCTTTTTCTTTAGTGACTTTTCGGTGAAATTTAGTGAAAATATGAAAAATTTCATCTTTGTGTGCCAAAAAGAAAACCCAAGTAAAACAAGAGTAATCATCTATAATTACAAAACCATATCATTTTCCTCCTAAACTTGTGGTTCTAGTTGGTCCAAATAAGTCCATATGCAAAAGCTCTAAAGGTCAAGAAGTTGAAACAATATTTTTGGATTTAAATGAAACTCTAGTTTGTTTACCTAGTTGGCATGCATCACAAATTCTATCTTTTTCAAAATTCAGTTTAGGCAAGCCAAGAACTAATTCTTTCTTAATTAATTTTGAAAGAGAATGCATGCTAATGTGTGCAAGTCTACGATGCCAAAGCCAACTAGTCTCATTAACTTTAGCATTCAATGATACTAGGCATTGCATGTCTATTTTGGCTAAATCATTTAAATCTACCATATAAACATTGCCATGCCTATGTCCTATAAATTTAATGCTGTCATTAATAGGACTAGTCACAATGCAAACAGATGATTCAAAAATAACTTTATACCCTTTATCACAAAATTGACTAATGCTAAGTAAGTTATGCTTTAAACCTTTAACTAACAAAATATTTTCAATGTATTTGGAGGGAGTGATACCAATGTTACCTATCCCGATGATCTTTCCTTTGCCATTATCTCCAAAGGTGACCATCCCTCCATCCTTAGCATCAAGCGTGATGAATTATGATTCATCACCAGTCATGTGTCTCGAGCATCCACTGTCAAGATACCATTTCCTGTTTCCTCCTTGGGATGCTAGACACACCTGCAAGCAAAAGTCAAGTTTTTGTTTTAGGTACCCAAACTTTCTTGGATCCTTTTTGGTTAGTCAAAATGGTTCCTTTTGGAACCCATATTTTCTTTATAGTTGTGTTTGCAGATTTGTTAAAGAGGCAAGTGTAAGATTTATGTCCTACTTTACCACATTTGAAACAAGTAATATTGGTAGACTTGTTACTTGAATAGTTTACATAAATATTTTTCAAAATTTTTATTTCTTCAAGGGGTTATAGCCGAGTCCAGCCTTATCATATACGGCTTTTTGATTATCAAGAATCATATTTAGTTTGTTTGAACTTAAGGTGAACTTATCTACTATAGGTTTCAGCTTGTTAATTTCATTCTTTAAGCTTTGATTTTCTTGAAGCAAGGTAGATTTTTCAATTGAAAGGCTTTCAGCTTGTTTCACTAAGGACTGATTTTTCAATTTCAGTTCTTTGTTTTTCATCCCTAGTTTTTTAATTCATCAATTAAATCATAGAATGCTTCATGCAATTCTTCAAATGTAAATTCACTAGGGGTTTCAGAAATTACCTCATTTTGTGTGCCATAAGGCACAGGTTGGCTTGTTCTGTTGAGGTTTCCTCATCGGAGCTTGAGTCATCACTCACACTCCATGTGGCCATCATTACCTTCTTCTTGAACTTTTTGGGACCTTTCTTCAGTTGTGGACATTCGGATTTGAAATGTCCCGGCTTCTTGCACTCGTAGCAGATAAGGGGTTGATCTTTCTCTTTCTCTTTGCTTTGTTCCCCTTTTGTGAATGGCCTCTTTCTCATCCCCTGTTTCCTTTTTCTTAGAAATTTCTTGAATCTCCGGATGATGAGTGCCATCTCTTCATCCTGTTCTTCATCTTCTGTGTCATCAGTTTCTTCATCAGGAGAAGCTGTGGATTTGAGGGCAATGGTTCTTTTCTTTTAGACTTCATCCTCTTGATGTTGCTTCATGCTAAGCTCATGAGTCATCAAGGATCCAAGAAGCTCTTCTAGAGGTAGAGTGTTCAAGTCCTTCGCTTCTTGGATGGCAGTCACCTTGGCTTCCCAAGTTCTTGGCAATGACCTGAGAATCTTTCTTACAAGCTCACTGTTAGTATAGGATTTGCCAAGACTCTTTAAACCATTAATGATATCAGTAAAATGAGTAAACATTACAATTATGGACTCATCATGCTTCATTTTAAACAATTCATATTTATGCACAAGCATGTTTATTTTAGACTCTTTTACTTGATTTGTTCCCTCATGGGTTACTTCTAACCTATCTCATATTTCTTTAGCAGATGAACAAGTAGAAATGCGATTAAATTCGTTAGCATCAAGAGCACAATAAAGTACATTCATTGCTTTAGCATTTAATTGTGCCAATTTCTTATCAACCTCATCCCATTCTTTTTCGAGTTTGGTTGACTCCTCACCATCTATAATCTTGGTGGGTGTGTGAGGACCGTTCACTATGATACTCCACATATCATAGTCGAGTGCTTGTATGAATATCTTCATCCGAGCTTTTCAATAGGTGTAATTAGACCCATTGAAAAGTGGAGGTCGGTTGGTGGATTGCCCCTCGGCTAGAGAAGTACCGACATGGGTTGCCATAGATCTTTGGCTCTTTGATTGTTTAGATCAAAGAAGGGCTAGAGCACCAGGCTCTGATACCACTTGTTGCCCAGCTATGCAACCCAAGAGGGAGGGTGAATTGGGTTTTAAAAAATTTAAGCTTAACTAATTACTTATGAAAAGTATTTGTCAAAAGCTTGATGAATGAGGAGAAAGACTTTAGTTCAAGATTAATTACCTAAAGCAAGAATGCAAGAAAATAATGAAGAGTTAAAGAGAAACAATAAAGCACACCACAAACACAAGGATTTATAGTGGTTCGGTGCCAACCTTGCACCTACATCCACTCCCCAAGCTCCTACTTGAGAATTCCAATCCACTATCCTTGTATTCAACCCGAATACAAACGTCGGAAACTCCGACACTAGCTATCCCAAGCTAGTCTACTTATTTCTCGGGTACAAGCCAACCCAATACACTCCGATTTTAGGTTCGGATCAACCTTCCCTTGTTTTGGAAACCCTCCAAAACAAAAACAATCACTCACAAAGAGTAAAATAGTTTATAGCACAAATAAGTACAAGAGAAGCTTCTTTAATGAGCGAATTAACTTTAAATACACTTTACTCAAGTGAAGAAGCCCCTTTTGGATTTCCTCAAAGTGGATGATGAGTTAAATGAACGCTTGAGGAGTTGGTGAGCTTTGATTGAAGGCTTCTTTGAAGGCTTTAAATAAGCTCTTGATTAGGACTGAAAAGTTGGCTTGAGAAACCCTCTCTTTTGAATGCTCTTGAATGCTCTCTTGAATGCACTTCAAATCTCTTTCTTTCTCTTCTTAATGTCTTGCTTTTCTCTTCTCAATCTCTTTCTTGTTTTCCACCTTTTGAAACCTTTTATAGCTTTAAGAAATAGAGAAAAATATTCTAGGCAGAAAAAGAGCCGTTAGAGCACATTAAATGAGCATTAAAAGCAACTAAAACGGGTTAAAAACTAGCCGTTGCGGACAAATCCCGTCGCAGGGGTCGATTCATGAGTCGACTCATGCCTCAGGGGTCGACTCATGAGTCGACCTCTGTTGCAACAACCATAAATTTGGGTTTCTAGAATTTTTGGCCCAAACCAGCAGAGGTCGACTCATGAGTCGACTCATGCCTCAGGGGTCAACTCATGAGTCGACTCACAGGTCGTGCCAAGCCAAAAAACCAACGTGCCAACAGGAATTTTAGCGTGCCAAGCTACTCATTGTGCCATGAGTTGACTCATGAGTCGACTCATGCACTTCAAACAATCATAACTTCAAAAATATAAGTCCAAAAATAATGTAATTATCACCAATAGATCACAAATCATTTGTTCTACCAAATGATACTATCAAATCAGGGTTTTGGTAAAATTACATTTTTGCCCCTGAAGAGCATAAATACTTTTTCAAATAAAAATATTTGTATCCCTTCAATCTGTTTTGTAATCATCAAAATCAATCTAGGAGCAACAATGTCATGATCTCATCATCGATATCATCGAAACTTTTTTCGATGGACCAGAACTCTTCTGATTCAGACAATTGGAATGATCGATCATCAATATCATTCTAATTGCTTTCAAAATCCACCAGTGACACCTAGCAGTATGTGGTGGCAACCCATCAAAATTGAAGATGAACCTCTCGGTGCAGCTACCAGTGTGATTGAGTTCCTCTATCATAAGTCTCGACTGAATTAGGGTTAAGGTGAACTCGTCAAACCCAACATCAGTAATATGAATCAATCGATCGATCCGAGTCCGATGTGAAACCCCAATGAAAAACTTTTTTTCCATTATTTCACTCTGCCATGGCCATGGGCTTAAGGACTCGATATTTTGATCATCATAGGACTACTCTCATCTACCGAGGTTGATAGATCCTATCTTGGTGCGACCTTAGTTCCTACAATGAATATGCTACAGCCAACATACACCTCAGGGTTCTGAATGGCTAGGAGACTGAGTTATGGTGTAGTCAAACTATAACATACTTAAGGTGAACTATCAATGCACCTCAGGTCAAAGAACTAGACACACAACTGCAGCATCGAGCTAGTCATCGACGAGAAGGTAGACTTCCTTATGACTGCTCGATATGGTCACGCTCAGTACTCTCATTCTCAACAAAAACCTGTACTCTCGCTCTGGTGTCTCCACATCATAGACTCAAGATACATCTACCCTAAGGAAGCGATCGTACACCAACCTTCTAGATTGATTACCATCTTCGTGATGACCCTATGGTCAGGAGCTGTTTATGAGTTATGTAAATTCATGCCTTAAATTTTCAACTCTTGAAAATATAAATTGACATTCCTACTAACTCAAAGGATCTATCACAGACACAATGTATATAATGTGATAGAAGAATAATCCATTTATTGATTTATAGCTAAAATTATAAATTTACCCTTAAATTTGTTCAGGAATGTGTCAGCCAATCTGGCATCTAAGGCACACATCTAACAAACTCCCACTTGACCTAATGTCAATTGGCTACATATCTAAGTCCCATCTTCTCAAGGTGGGCTTCGATCTTTTGCTGGCCCAATGGCTTAGTCAGTGGATCTGTCATATTTTCTATGGAGTCGACTCTCTTAACCTCGACATAACCTTTTTCGAGGTAATCACGGATCAAATGGAATCATCGCTCGATGTGCTTGGACTTCTGGTGAGACCTTGGCTCCTTAGCTAGGGCTATGGCACCATTATTATCACAGTAAAGAGGGATGGCATCCAATGACATCACTCCAAGCTCTGCGATAAATTTTTTGTACCAGAATGCCTCCTTTGCAGCTTTCGATGTAGCAATGCACTCTGCCTCCATGGTGGAATCAGCAATCACCGTCTGCTTGAAACTCTTCCAGCTAACTGCACCACCATTGTAAATGAACAGACTCCCAGATGTCGACTTTCGATCATCTATATCAGACATAAAGTCTGAGTCTGTATATCCCTGAATCTGGAGTTCTCCATTCCCAAAGACTAGAAACATATCCTTAGTCCTTCTCAAGTACTTAAGGATACATTTCACAGAAGTCCAGTGCTTCGCCTGGATTTGATTGATATCTACTTGTGACACTCACAGCATGGGCTATATCAGTCGTGTACATAGCATGGCATACATGAGGCTTCCTATTGCCGAAGCATAAGGGATCTTGCTCATGCATTCAATCTCCTCAGGTGTGCTAGGGCACATCTTTTTTCTTGGAGAAATGAATGCCATGTCTTAAAGGTAATAAACCTCTTTTAGAGTTTTCCATGCAAAACTTTTTAGCACGTCCTCTATGTACATCTTCTGTGAAAGTCCGAGCAGCCTATTTGGTCTATCTCTATAGACCTTAATACCCAGTATAAAGGATGCCTCTCCTAGATCTTTCATAGAGAACTCCTTAGACAACCGTACTTTGACTGAGGTCAACATGGGAATGTCATTCCCAATAAGGAGGATGTCATCTACGTACAATACGAAGAAGACAACTGCGCTCCCACTGACCTTTTTGAACACACATGGTTCCTCCTCGTTCTTGATGAAACCAAACATTTTGATCACATCATTGAAATGAGTATTCTAACTCCGAGATGCTTGCTTAAGTCCATAAATGGACCTTTGTAGCTTGCAGATCCTGTGATCATCATCACTGGATGTGAAACCAAGTGGTTGTTCCATATAGATATCTTCTTCAAGATGTCCATTTAAGAATGCCATTTTCACGTCCATCTGCCATATTTCATAATCGAAATAGGCTGCAACAGCAAGCAATGTGCGGATGGATTTTAGCATGGCTACAGGCGAGAAGGTATCCTGATAGTCAATACCTTCGCACTGACTATAACCTTTCGCTACGAGCCTAGCCTTGAATGTCTCCACATTCTCATCTACACCTATCTTTCTCTTGAAGATCCATTTACACCCAATAGGTACAATACCTTCAAGTGGATCTACCAAGGTCCAGACTTGGTTGGAGTGCATCGAGTCAATTTCTGATCTCATTACCTCTAACCATTTCTTAGAGTCGATATCTGATATCGCCTCGTTATAGGTCTTGGGATCATCACCATGAACCCCTTTTCTCGTGAGAAATATTTTCTCTACATCCTCTTATATGATACCCAAGTACCTTTCAGGAGGATGAAAAACCCTAGTCGATCTTCGAGGTGGAAGAGATTGTGTTAAGACTGGTTCTGATTGATTTGGTTCCTCAGGTTCTTTAGCTCGTTGCTCTTGGGAGACATTCTCCTTGAGTTTAATTATTCTTTCGATGCCATCATCTTGAATAAACTATTTTTCAAGAAAAATAGCTTTTTGACTCACAATCAATTGTGGTCTTCTGGAATATAGAAATAGTATCCTAATGACTCTTTAGGATATCCTATGAACCGAGCTCTAAAAGACCTGAACTCTAACTTGTCCGCCTGCTGTCTCTTGACATGAGTCGGACAATCCCAAATTCTGAGATGATTCAGACTTAGCTTCTTACCATGCCATATCTCATACGGTGTGGTAGGAATGGTTTTAGAGAAAATCCTATTCAATATATAAATTACTGTCATGAGATAATATCCCCAAAGAAATTCAGGGAGATCTGTGAAGCTCATCATGGAACGGACTATATCTAATAGGGTCCGATTTCTCCGTTCTGAAATCCCGTTGAGTTGAGACGTTCTAGGTAGAGTCCATTGAGAGACTATACCATTGTGCTTAAGATAGTCTAGGAACTCCCGACTAAGGTATTCACCTCCTCGATCTGATCGAAGAACTTTAATGGGCTTTCCTGTTTGTTTTTCTACCTCATGTCTGAATTCTTTGAATCTTTCAAAAGCTTCAGACTTGTGTTTATTAAAAACACATACCCGTTCCTAGACATATCATCGATAAAGGTAATGAAATAGACATAGTTGCTTCTAGTCGGCACATCAAATGGGTTGCACACATCCGTATGTACTAAGGCAAGTAGGTCTGTGGCCCTTTCCCCATGTCCCACAAAAGAAAGCTTGGTCATTTTGCCTTGAAGGCATGATTCACAAACTGGATATGACTCAGAAGTCAACGGACTCAATAGCCTGAATTTCTTCAATTTGTTAACCCTGTCTTCTGCTATATGACCTAGCCTTAGGTGCCACAGATACCTATCATTTAGACTATCTCTAGGCCTTTTAATTCCTATGGCATTCACATTTTGCTCAATATTATATACAGATACACCAATATGTAGCTGATAGAGACCGTTAATAAGAAAACCATCTGCAACTTTATTATTTTCATAAAATATGTTACAATGGTCATTATGAAAGCTAATCACATAGCCTTCTTGTGCTAAACATGAAACAGAAATTAAATTCCTGCTTACTGCAGGCACATAATAATAGTCTCTAGGAAATAAATATAATCCTAACGGTAATCGTAGAGGATAGGTTTCCACGGCCACAGTAGCAACTCTTGCTCCGTTTCTAACGCGTAGGATCATCTCTTCATCCCTCAGCCTCCTGCTTTCTTCAAGATCCTGCATAGAAGTGCACAAATGAGCACTATAACCAAAGTCAAGCACCCAACTGGATGCAGAAAAAATCGTAAGATTAGATTCTAAAATGAGCATACCTCTAGAAGGACCATCCTTCTTGTTCTTCAGGGTGGCCAGGTACTGAGGATAGTTCTGCTTCCAATGGCCGTTTGATTGGCAGTGAAAATATTTTTCCTTATCAGCAGCCTTCTTCTTCGGTTCTGTCTTCTTCTTCTTGCCATCCACCTTCTGCTTCTTCGCAGACTTCTTTTTCTTTCTAAAAGACTTTCTCTTGGAAGAAGTCTGCTCCATAGCAAGAAGTGAGCCTTTTGAATCCTTCATAGAAAGCTCAGCCGTAACCAGCATGTTCATTAACTCGGCCAAGGTACACTGCATCTTATGCATATGAAAGTTCATGATGAACTAACCATATGCATCGGACAAGGATTGAAGGATCACATCAATCTAAAAATCTTTGTCTAAGATGATACTGAGCTTCTCAAGCTCCTCAAGATCTTTGATCATTGTCAAACAATGAACTTGGACTGACTGCTCATCACGCATCTTGGCCTTAAAAAGTCTTTGACAGATTGATACTTGGTTGTGCGACTCTGTTCACCAAACAACTCTTGCAGGTGAGCCAACATTTGGTGGGTAGTCAAAATGTTCTCATGCTGGCGCTGCAAGTCATCAGACATTGCACCCAACATGTAGTACCTTGCTTTGTTATCATCATCCGTCCACTTTTCCAGAGATGCTCTCTGTTCAGCAGTCGGATGTGCTGGCATGACAGGTGGATCCTGGTCTAAGACATGAGTCAATTTTTTGAAATCCAGAATAATTTTGTAGTTCCTCAACCAGTCTTTAAAATTAGATCCAGTCAATCTGTGGGTGTCTAGTATTTTGGTCAGGGGGTTAGAGGTAGACATATTTTCTGTAGAGAGTCAAAAGTTTCTAGTTAGATTTTGTAATCAGACTTAACCAATTTATTTAGGGGTTTCATTTTGAAACAAATTAGGCTCTCACTATTTTCTCAGATCCCTACACTCCCTTAGTAGAGATGTGAAAATCTTCATGATCAATGATTTTTAGTGGGTGGTGCGGTCTCATCGACTGGCTCACCACCTCACCTAACAGTTATTGGTGATGGGTCAACTGACGAGTGGACAACTCTTGTCCAATAATTTTCTAATCATGGTGCACCCAAAACTTGGTCTCTAATTCATGAAGCTCACCGTGCCCGGGATATTGCTCTAATCCTTAGTTAAGTCAAACCCACCATTTGCACGAACTAAATTCCTGATTGGGTCCCTCACCATATCTGAAATATTGAGCCCAACCCATCCTCTAATTCGTAGCATCCAATGCCTAATGGACATGGTTGCATCTTCCCGATGTAACTGAGCCACTGTAATCAGTCGAGAATAATTAACCCCGGAAAGGGCCCGCACATCCACAATGGTGGAAGACCTAGACTTAATATTTTTTTAGAGAGATTTGATTTAGGTCTCATTAAACTTGACTTGACATAGTCATAACAATTATGACTAACCTAGTGGTATGGGTCAGCTCGAATTGTTAGCCACCTCAAATCAGAACTGAGTCGACACATATGGCCAGGTAAGTGAGACCGGTAGAAAGGATATGCCATTAACTCGACAAGAATGCATTCGAGTCGAGTAGCTCCCAATTAAAAACCAGTCAGTCGTATCTGCCCAACTTATCTTAGACACCAAATTATCAAACCAGAACCAATTAGGTTAGCCTACAATCCAGACTCTAACCACTGAGCCAAATTAGGTCTTAACTTGATCGAGTCACATCTAAATATGATTCGACCTTGACCCAGACTTAATCCTATTAGGCTGGTCAATTATTAGCTTTCATGATCCCACCTAACCAACTCTTGATTCGGTTTGATCAACTACTAGACCTAATTGAGCTACCCAAGCTCGAACCCAATTTTATAAAAATACCCTAGATCTAAAATTTTTAATTTTAGACCTAACTTAATTTCATAAGTTTAATTCATTAATTAAGTTTAGGTTCATAAATAAAATATGTAAAATAAATTCTAAGATTTCAGGATCTAGGGTTTTGCAGAAAAATAAATTTTAATTTTTGATTAAGGATGAACGTGCGATACCCCTACACGTCATATGAACACCCCATTGAATGAAAAGAGAGGGTCTTAAAACTCTACTTCATTCTTATGATCGGACAGCCATGAGGAACACCTTAATCAGAAATATAAATTTAACTACAAAACTAGTTAGATCTAAATTAACATATCACATATACAATTTAAGATCTAACTAATACATGCTTTGCATACATCTCATGTATCAAAAATCAATCTAATTATCATGCTTTCAGATCTAATACATCATATGTAATATCTAAAAAATAAGATTTAAATTGAACTATTTAAAATTAAATCTATTCTAGACAAGTTACTAGAATAATTCTACAACTAGTCGAGGCATGTAACAGATCAATTTTATGAAAAAATTAAAATTTTATTTTTTATTTTTTGATTTGATTATAATAATTATAACATAAAAAAATAGAAAATAAATTAGATTTAATTTATATTTTAATCTCATTAAAACATAAAACTTAAGACTGTTCATGGATTCAACTAATCCTAGTCTAGTCATGCATCTCATGCATGTTAGATCTTCTTAGATTTAATTTTAAATATTTTAATTTCAGATCTTATCATATCTGATGTGATATCTAAAATTTTTTAAATATTAAATAAATAAATATAAAAATTAGATCTAAATTAGATCTGAAATAGAGCCAAAAATCTGGCTCTGATACCAGTTGAAGGAAAAACCGCCTTTTTCCTTTGTAGGATCTTTCAGATTTCATCAAATCTGGGGTGAAATAATTTAAGAATTTTTATCCTATGCTATTTCAAATTTAATGTATGTTAGATCTAATTTTATTATCTAATATTTAAAATCTAAAGTTAAATCTAAAAATATGAGAAGTATAGACATACCTCAAGGGTAATCTGATTATCCTATAGATGATCTCTGCACAGCCCAAGGTTCTGATGTAGCCACACAAGCGTCTGGCCTCTACCGGTATCCACTTGAGTAGGACCTAGAACATCTTCTCCTCATAAATTTACACTCCAAAAATCAGATCTCTTTCTGATTTGGAAGTACTTCAGAACTCCTTCTGAAGTTGGAGCAGTAGCCTGTCGAAGATGTCCTGTAGCCTTCTATTCCAGGCGTCACCATGCCTTGGACCTTTGCCAGATGGATGTCCAACTCCTTGGACATGAAGAGGGGAGAGAGGAAAGCTGGGATTATATAGAGAAGAGGAGAGAATTCTTATTTTGGCTGGGTATTGAGTAGAAACTTACAAACCCTAGGTGCAAACAGGGATTTTATAGACCCTGTATGCTGCGCAGTGCCACATCATTCGATCAATCAAAAAATTCTAATTAATTTTTAAAAAAAATTGATTGATGGAGTGATATCATCTGATCACATCAGATAAGAACCTCCACCCTCTCTCCTATGTTGGCACCAACTTTGGATAAGCACAAGCAAGGTGGTGCCCAAGAGTCCATGTTAATCAGGACTCTTCATTCTTATCCATTTGGGGCACCCACTTTAATCTAATTGGGCTCACATCATAATCTGATTATGGTGCTCAATTCAATATGGTTTTGGCATGTAGATACTCTATAAAATCCTTCAATGAGCTCTCTTCAGTTTAAGACCCATATGTCAACATTTGACAGATGTCCTAAAATAAAATTGGCAGGTGACAGGAATTAGCAGGTGCTTGTCTTAAATTCATCTCATGAATTAAGACAAACCTTTTCTAGGTTGGACAAGCTTTATTTAGACTGAGAGAAACCTTTCCAAGATTCTCTGGATGAGTCAAATCATATTTGGCTCAGTAGAGATAGAAAAGATTATACGAGGAGAAAGTTAGGCTCAATCGAGTGCTAGCATGATTTCCTTGAACCTAATTGGATCTAACCCAAATCAATTGGGCTAGCCCAATTGATGACATCCAGACCCTAACCCTTATTTGTGTGACCCAGTTAGTTTAATTTCGTATGGTAATGAGATATGTCATGATCTCATCATCGACATCATCGAAACTCCTTTCGATGGATCAGAACTCTTCTGATTCAGACAATTAGAATGATCGATCATCAATATCATTCTAATTGCTTTCAAAATCCATCAGTGACACCTAATAGTATGTGATGGCAACCCATCAGAACTGAGGATGAACCTCTCGGTGCAGCTACCTGTGTGATTGAGTTCCTCTATCATGAGTTCCGACTGAATTAGGGTTAAGGTGAACTCGTCAAACCCAACATCAGTCATATGAATCAATCGATCAATCTGAGTCCGATGTGAAACCCCAATGGAAAACTTTTTTTTCATTATTTCACTCTGCCATGGCCATGGGATTAAGGACTCGATCTTTCGATCATCATAGGACTACTCCTCTCATCTACCGAGGTTGATAGATCCTATCTTGGTGCGACCTTAGTTCCTATAATGAATATGCTACAGCCAACATATACCTCAGGATTTCGAATGGCTAGGAGATCGAGTTATGGTGTAGTTAAACTATAACACACTTAAGGTGAACTATCGATGCACCTCAGGTCAAAGAACTAGACACACAACTGCAGCATCGAGCTAGTCATCGATGAGAAGGTAGACTTTCTTATGACTGCTCGATATGATCACGCTCAGTACTCTCATTCTCAATGAATACGTATACTCTCGCTTCAGTGTCTCCACACCATAGACTCAAGACACATCTACCCTAAGAAAGTGATCGTACACCAATCTTCTGGATCGATCACCATCTTCGTGATGATCCTACGGTCAGGAGCTGTTTATGAGTTAGTTATGTAAATTCATGCCTTAAATTTTCAACTCTTAAAAATATGAATTGATATTCCTACTAATTCAAAGGATGTATCACAGACATAATGTGCATAATGTGATAGAAGAATAACCCATTTATTGATTTATAGTCAAAATTACAAAATTTGCCCCTGATTTGTACAGGAATGTGTCAGCCAATCTGACATCTAGGGCATACATCTAACACCATCTTCGATATCTAAAAAATTTAAGGTGATCGAAGAAGGAGATCAAGTCAGATCTGCCATCAGAAGCTGACTACGCGAGCTAGCACTCCCACGAAGGGCTAATTGGTCTGAGGGGCTTCATGTGGACCATCCATAGAGGTCGGATGCTTGTACGGAGTGATCAGAGAGGACTTTCAGATCTATATTCTCAGTCATAGAGTTTGACTACCCACGCTCAGGTATTGGGTTTGGACCATAGAAGTAGTAGATTAGATCTATTACTAAATGCTGTCTTTTAAGTTAACATGCTTGTTATTTTAGATTTAGATTTTTATGCATATAAATTCATATTATAGATCCATTTGTAAGAGTTTTAAGATTAAATTTTATACATATATTTATAGATTAAATAGTTTAATCTAATATTCTTTCATTAAAAAATTTTAAAATATATGCATGAAACTCCTGCGCATCCCAACAGTGGTATCAGAGCGACGATTCGATATGACATGATATTATATGCATGTAGATCTATATTTTAATTTGGATTAGATCTAATATATGATATTTAAATCTAAAATTAATTGTAGATCTGATCTTACAAACTGATATAAGGTTGTTCTGCTGTAAGATTTACCTCTTACAGTGCAAAGGTTGTCCTAGTTTGTGCTGATCTTTATAAAATCTGATTTTAATTTAAAATATATAATTTTTATTTATAGTAATTATTATCTAATTTTTATTTAATAAAATATAATAATCAGATCTAAAATAATTTAGATTAGATCTAAATTATTTAGATTAGATGATCTGAGTAGCGAAGTAATCAGATTGGGTTTGTCACTAGACCGTCTGATCATAGGAGGTAATAGAGATTAGATCTCTCTTTTTTTTATTCAATTAAATCTTCTTATAATGTGTAAGGATATCATTATGACTATATCCCATGAAGATGAATGCAAAAAAAAAACTTTATTTTTTCAAAAATCTTAAGATTATGTATATGATACATTATATGAAAGATAGTTGCATCTAATCTTTACAAATAAAATCTAGAATCATGAACAAGTTTAAAATAATTTTAAAATAATTTATTATTAATTTTATTATTATTTATATATAATTATTTTGATCTAAAATTAATACAATTATTGTAGTTTGCTTGTTGAGTCGACTCAGTATTATTTGGGTCGACTCAGGAGCTTGGTTAGTTAGCTCAATTTCTATTGAGCTGACTCAATGTAACAAGCTAAAAGTTATGATTAATAGTTCATCATCAATGAGTCAACTGAGCCTCAAAACTTAGTCGACCCATTGTGATGAGAAGGCTCAATCCAAGGATGAGCCGATTCAAGTTTTGATCTAAATAATTATGCATAAAATTAATTATAAAATTATTTTATAAAATTTAAAATTATTTTTAAATATCAAAACTCTATCCACAGCCTCAAACTTAATTAATAATTAAGTTGAATAAATTAGATCTAGAATTATGAATTAAAGATCTAATGTCATTTGCATAATGCGTGGGTGATGGGTTTCTGGGTTAGCTTGATCAGATCCTCCTAAATGGATTAGACCTAGGGTTAGAATCAAAGATAAAATAGACTAAAAATAGAAATTAAATTTAATTAGAATTTTTCTAGAGCCAATATAATAGTTATAGTTGGTCGAGTCCATGTCTTTAATTAGATCCAAATAGATTTTGATCTTGAGCTCAACGGTCGAACCCAAATCCATGAGTAGATCCGATTGAAACTGATTAATCAGTTAGTGTCTAAGGTAAGTTTGGCAGTCTTGACTGATAGCTTTTATTTAGGAGCTACTCATATAGATTGAGTCTATGATGAGTTAATGGTATATCCCTCCCATCGATCTCACTTACCTGGTCAATATGGTGAATCAAGTTTTGATCAGATGCTTAATAATTAGGGTTGACCCATGCTTAGTAGAAAATCAGTTCAACTAATTTAGGTGCCCCTAATTCGACTTGTCTTTATCCTCGACATGACTTGGTGAAGTCAGTGGGAGGATTGATGACTTATCAGTAGGATCGGCTTATTTTTAGTCCATCCTAATCTGACTTGGTGAAGTTAGTGGGAGGATTAAGATTAACTGGTCTGTACATTTAATTTTATTAAATTATGTTAACCAAATTCTCTAAATTATTAGGTCTATAAAATGAGCTAGTTATGATGATAACTAGATCATAGCCTTCCATTAAGGTGAATGGTAATGGGTCCATTATTTCGATTGACATTGCAGGCGCCATCCGTCTGGTATTTTTCTGAATGATGAAATTATTATTCATGATATGATGACTCTGTTGTACTATCTGATGAATGATTAGATTGGCGGAGCCATACTCAGACCTGATTATTCATTAGTTAGAATCACTAAGTAGGTTCATGTTAATGGTTGGACCTAATCAGGACTTTCAGTGGAGATCCATCGCCTACTGAAATAAAACTTGAGGCAAAATTAATTACTAAAAATTATTTAAGAGAAATAATTAATTATGAACCTACCCGTAGATGCATATGGGTTGGCTGAGCCATACTCGAGCCTATATGCAGTATGTGTGGATTCTAGTATTCGCTAAAGAATTAAGGTAATTCTTTGAGTTGGAGATAGAGGCTACCAATTCATATAAAATAGTGAGAGAACTTTTAGACTAAAATTCATGTCTTTAGGCTTGATAAATTCATATACTAATTAGGTTTTGTTTTTCTTTCTTTTCAGAAATAGCTAGTAATTTGTCACTCCACTCATGTTTGACAGTAATGAGCTTATTGGATCCAACTTTGATAGCCAGTATTAGAAGTTGAATATTAATCTTGAGCCTAATCTAGCTAAAAAGTTTAGGACTGAATCGAGTCAAACAGACAATGACCAAATGGGCTAAAGAGAAATGAATAATTAGTTACTGATCAAGGTGCTTATATGATAACACTTTATAATTTCTCTATATGTTACTGCTTGGGTATTGGATATCGAAAGTCTAGTTATATATGTAATTCATTGTAAGGACTTCAAATTAGTAGAGAATTTGAGAACGATGAGAGATTCGTAAATATAGAAGATGGAAGTCAAGTTTCAATCTGAGCTTTAAAAATTATCGAGCTTGTTTTCAAATCTAATAGTGTCATTTTAAGTGATTTTCACTATTATCCATCTTTCTTGATGAATATAATCTCTATTGATCTTTTGGCCAAAGATGGTTATAGTTTGTTAATAAAGAATAATTATTATAATATCATTATGAATGATGTTACAATAATGTGAGGACAATTAAGAAATGGTATCTATGTATTATCATAGTCTGTGAGCATAATGTATACTCCAAATAAACGTCCAAAGTTAGATAATGTCACAGATGCCTATCTTTGGCATTGCATGCTTGGTCATATTAACAAAAGTAGGATAAACAGGTTAGCACAAGAGGGTATCTTCAATATCAATGATTATGAATCATTGCCGATCTGTGAGTCTTGTCTTCTTGAAAAGATGACTAAGTCACCTTTTACTAGAAAAGATGAACGAGCTAGTGAAGTTCTAGGTCTAATACATAGTGATGTTTGTGGACCTATAAACATTAGTACCAGAGGAGGGTATAGCTATTTTATTACGTTTATAGATGATCGAGGGAGTGAATACCTTTTCAGTGAATTTTTGACATATCTTGGAGAGAATGAGATTCTCTCACAATAGACTCCTCCAGGGACACCACAACATAATGGTGTCTCAGAAAGAAGGAATCGAACCTTGTTAGACATGGTTCGATTCATGATGGAGTTTGCAAATTTGTCGATCTCTTTTTGGAGATACGCACTTGAGACAGCCTGTTTTATGCTCAATAATATTTCGAGCAAATCAGTTAGTAAAATACCATATGAGATATGGTCAAGGCATAGGCCAAACCTCACTTACCTTAAGGTTTGGGGGTATCCGAGTTATGCAAACGATTACAAATGGACAAGCTTGGACCTGGTCCAATAAGTGTAATTTTATAGGGTATCCCAAGAAAATGAGAGGATATTACTTTTACCTTCCTGCTGAACAAAAGATATTTGTCAGCAGTAAGACACACTTTTTGAAAAAAAAAAATTCTTAGTGAAGGAATAAATGCCTCTAAAGTCGAGCTTAATGAAGTTTGACAGGTAGAAGAACCAGCACCAGTAACTGAATCTGAACTGGATTTGATAAGATCAAATTTGAAGCCCAATATACAAACATCTTTAAGACGATCCGGTAGAGTACCGCATTAGTCGGATAGATACCTAGGTTTCTTGGTTCGAGATGGAGATCCTGTTGAGCTTGATGAGAACAATGAGGATCTAATCACCTATATGGATGCAATGCAGAGGTTTGGCTCTAAAAAATAGCTTGAAGCCATGAAATTTGAAATAAAATCCATGAAGATCAACAATATGTGGACATTGGTTGATCTACTTGAAGAGATAAAACTCATAGGGTATAAGTGGGTCTTCAAAAAAAAAAGGGCGCAGACGGGAAGGTTGAGACCTATAAAGCCCATCTGATTGTCAAGGGATATCGTCAACGTTATGGTATTGAATATGACAAGACGTTCTCTCTTATGGCAATGTTCAAGTCCATTCGGATCATACTTGCAATAGCAGCATACCTAACTATGAAGTCTGGCAAATGGATGTGAAATTAGCTTTTCTAAATGGAGAGCTAAATGAAGAGGTGTATATGATGTAGCCTGAAGGGTTCATATTTATAGATGAGTCCAAGATGTGCAAGCTTCAATGATCAATTTATGGATTGAAGCAAGTATCTCGGAGTTGGAACATATGTTTTGATAAAGTGATCAGAACGTATGACTTAGTTAAGAATGGAGAGAAATCCTGTATATATAAGTGAGCTAATAGTTCAGTAATTGTATTTTTTATTTTGTATATAGATGATATTCTCTTAATCAGGAATGATGTCCCTACATTATAGGGAATAAAAATATGTCGGATACATCTTTACCCTAAATGGTGGAGCTGTCTGCTGAAAAAGTTTTAAGCAGCACACTGCAGCTGATTCTGTTTGCGAGATAGAATACATCACGGCATCCGATGCTGTAAAGAAAGCTGTGTTTACAAGGTGGAGTACATCGACCTTCAGAAGATCGATGGAAAGGATAACTTGGCCGACCCATTAACTAAAGCCCTTGTAGTAAAGAAGTTTGAAATTCATAAAATGAAGATGGGTATATGATACTATATCGATTGACTTTAGTACAAGTGGGAGTTGTTGGAAAATATGTCTCAAAGCCAATCATTAGTCTGTTGACGATTGTACTATTTGATGTAAATATATATGAATTAATAAAATATTTATTTGATAATTTTCATCAAAAACTTGTACATCTTCTATATCAAACTTCTGTATTATGATGAAAGTCCTTAGGACTATTTTAAATCGATAAAAGAGGATTTATCGTTTAGTCCTTAAATGAGTTTGCGATCAAATGATATGCTACTACTAGGATGATAGACATTCAAGTGTAGGTCATTGTGTGTCATATAGGTTAGTTGTCCTCTTAACTAAAGAGCGTGGAGACGCTGGTATAGCATGCAGGTAAAATATAGGAGTACATTTCACTAAACGTGACCAACTTCGAGCAGTCTGCTTGTGGGGAAAATCAGTGCAGGGGTAAAATGGTAATTTTAAAACTTTTTCAAAATTACTATTTTACAGTAAAAATTATTAATTAATCTAATTAATTAATAAAAATTTATCCTACACTAGGATCTAAATATGATATATAGCATGCATGCATTTAAATTTGAAATTCAAATTTGAACAGTAAACACTGTACTGTAATGTGTTCAGAACACAATATCTTTGTAATAGATCGCCGCAATTTGGTCACCGTCAGAAGAGTCTGATCATTGCGATGTAGCCACACAGCATGTCTGGTCTCTACGGATCATCCACACGAAGCTCCCGATCTGATCGACTCCTCACGAGTGCTAGCTCGTCCCTTTCGATGGTCGATACTGATCAAACTCTTTCGATTGATGTCTGTCGATTCTTTGGATGCTCTGGATCATCAGCAGATGTGCTTGAGAGGATGTTGAAGATCTCTCTAAAATTTGGTGGGCTCACGACACTCATAGCTCACTTCTCACTTCCCGAACTCCCGCTGAACTCTAAAGAACTCATTGAAACCCTGCGCACATTTTTTCTTTCTTTTCTTTCTTTTTCTCTCAGAAGGATATAGACCTTCACCTTGCACACAAAGGATTCCTTACGCCCAGATTTTCTCTCCAAAAATTTTCTTTCACACGCCCCACCCTTCTCCTCCTTTTAAAACAACAACCAAGGTCTTATCCACGTGAGAGGATAAAGATGAGTAATTGCACATTTGAATTCAAATCAAATTTTGAATTCAAATGGAAACTAATTTATCTCTATCCACTAAGGGTGTGAGAAGAGGAGGGCGTGGCTTAATTTGTGCATGAGTGATTTCATGAGAAATATTTTCTCATGTGATAAATAGGGCGTTAAAAGAGGATAAGGTCAAGGCGCTAAGATTGGTTGCTCATTCAAATTCAAACTTTATTTTGAATTTGAATGGCCAACCAATCATCCTTATCCACTCATATGGCACATTAAAGAAGGGTGTGAGGAGGGCTTTGCATGAAGAAAAATTCATAAGAACTTCCTTCTCGTGAATTCAAATGGGTGCAGTGGAAGTGAGGTAGCACAGGGAGAATGGGTCAAGGTGGTTTCATTATTTAAACCAACCTAATTGAACCAAATAAGTTAGGCCCAATTAGACTAATTTAAACCCAACTTAATTAGGCTTAATTAGGCTCAATAAAATTCTAATCAAATCAGAATTGATTAAGCCCAACCCCTGATCATATCAGAGACCAAACCATCTCGACGATTAGGTCAACTCTTAACCTAATCGGGTTAAACCCAACTGAATCCAATTCAATTGGACTTGATCCAAAATTAATGGAAAAAATTCAGTGCAGGGGTAAAATGATAATTTTAAAACTTTTTTAAAATTATAATTTTATATTAGAAAAATATTAATTAATCTAATTAATTAACATGAATTTACCCTACACTAGGATCTAAATATGATATATAGCATGCATTCATTTAAATTTGAAATTCAAATTCGAACAGTAAACACTTTACTGTAATGTGTTCAGAATACAATACCTTTATGTGGATAGTAGATCGTCGCAATCTGATCACCATCGAGAGAGTTTGATCATCGCGATGCAGTCACACAGTGTGTCTGGCCTCTGTGGATCGTCCACATGAAGCTCCCGGTCAGATCGACTCCTCACGAGTGCTAGCTCGTTGTAGAGCCCTTTTGACGGTGGATACTGATCAAACTTCTTTGATCGATGTCTGTCGATTCTTCGGATGCTCTGGATCATCAACAGACATGCTTGAGAGGATGTTGAAGATCTCTCTAAGATTTTGTGGGCTCACGATACTCGTAGCTCACCTTCTCACTTTTCGAACCCCAGGCTAAAACTTTAGGGAACTCACCGGAAACTTTGCACCCACTTTTCTTTCTTTTCTTTCTTTTTTTTTGGAAGGATATGGACTTCCTTCTCACGCACAAGACTTCTCATGCCCCAAAATTTTTCTCCAAAAAACTTCTTCTTGCACGCCCCACTCTTCTCCTCCTTTTATAACAATGTCAAACGTCTTATCCAAAAGAAAGAATAAAGATGAGTAATTGCACATTTGAATTCAAATCAAATTTTGAATTCAAATGGACACCAACTCATCCCTTATCCACTAAAGGCATGAGGCATGGCTTAAATTGTGCATGGAGTATTTTCATGAGAAATTTTTTCTCATGTAATAAATAGGGCGTAAAAAAAAGGATAAGGTGCAAAGATTGATTGCCCATTCAAATTCAAACTTTATTTTGAATTTGAATGGCCAACCAATCATCCTTATCCATCCATTTGGCACATTAAAGTGAGGCGTGGAGAGGGCTTGGCGTGAGGAAAAAATTTATGAGAAGTTCCTTCTCATGAATCCAAATGGGTGCAATGGAAGTGAGGTGGCGCATGGAGATTGGGTCAAGGTGGTTTAATTATTTAAACCAACCTAATTGAACCAAATAAGTTAGGTCCAATTAGATTAATTTAAACCTAACTTAATTAGGCTTGATTAGGCTTAATAAAATTCTAATCAAATCAAGAATTGATTAAGCCCAACCCTTGATCGAATCAGGGACCAAACCATCTCGACGATTAGGTCAACTCTTAACCTAATCGGATCAAACCCAACTGAATCCAATTCAATTGAACTTGATTCAAAAATTATTACTCAATCAAATTGAGTTAATTAGCGATCAAATCAATAATTAAATCTCTCAAAAATATTGAGTCCAAATCCGATGGGCAATCAGGCATCAGAATTCATCGATATGTAAACCTGATCAAAAAATCCCAACCAGTGGGACTCTTGATCCCGGTACCCATAATGTGTGAAACTCATGATCAGAGAATCTTGATTCTTGATCACTGAGTCTCAAACATGTAGGATTCTACTCAGCCATCAGATCAGATAGGAACCTTTAATGTGTGTGACCCTGCAGGTTCGAACCTAAGCCGATAGCACAGGAACCAATTCCTGTACTAATCGAAGTGACCATCTAGCAATGGTACCCGATGATCGAATAGATCGAATGGTCACAATCGCAACACTCAGAACCTACGTGAATATGGTTACTGTATAATTCATCCTTTTGACCTCTGTGTTTAGGATGACTCAGGGTTAAACTGTCAACCCTGATCAGATCATCCGAATCGTGCTCAACTCAAACATTCCTGTGACTCCTCACAAAGACTACCCTGGCCAAGATTTTGCTAAATTGAAACACGACTGTAGATAGCTTCTAAACTGGAGTGATCAATCCCATCTTGACACGCACCGACAAGTCAAGTACTTGACTACACCCAGTAGCCTTCCATCACTGAATTAAAAATTTAGGTAGTCCAGTGCCTAAGTGCAGTGAGTTGCTTGTAAGTTACCATGGCGGTCTCAGGTCAGAGGGATATTTATACCCATATTCCATCGGAGCAAACCTTGACAGCAGAAATAGCTCCGAAGTCGGTCACGTTCAGTGCAGATATACCCTTACATCTTACCTGTATGCCATACCAGTATCTCCACACTCATTGGTTAAGAGGACAACCAACCTATATGGCACACAATGACCTATGCTTGATAAACGTTGTCATCTTTGGTAACAACGTATCATTTGGTCACGAACAGATTTAAGAACTAAACGACAAATCCTCCTTTGTCGAGTCTAAATAGTCCTAAGGACTTCGCCACAACATAGGAGTTCATTAGAAGATGAAATATTTTATGATGAAAAATGCTAAAATAATTTTTATTAATTCATAATTCATGTACAAATACAAAAATGAACACAACCGTCAACATGCTAACGATTGGCTTTGGGATACTATTCCCAACAATCTCCCACTTAGCCTAAAGCCAATCGGTGCAGTATCTAATACCCATCTTCGACTTGTAGTTGTCGAACTCCTTCACCGCAATGGCTTTAGTGAATAGGTCAGCCAGGTTCTCCTTTCTGTCGATCTTCTGAAGATTGACGTCACCTCGATCCATAATTTCTTGGATGAGATGGTAGCGACATAGAATATGCTTCGTCCGCTGGTGTGCCTTTGGTTCTTTTGCCTGAGCAATGGCTCCAGAGCTGTCACAGTAGAGTAGAACTAGACCAACAAGGGAGGGTGCTACTCCGACCCCGGTGATGAATTTTCTCAGCCACACCACTTCTTTGGCAGCATCTGATGCAGCGACATACTCCACCTCGTAAACTGAATCAGCCACTGTGTGCTACTTGAAACTTTTCCAGTAGATAGCCCCACTGTTGGTGCAAAAATCCACCGGCGTCGGAGAAGCTGGAGTCGAGGGAGTCATGGTCGCCGCCGGGACCTGCAAAGGAAGTCTAAACCAAAGTTGGGGATGCTCCGGCAAGACCCTCTGAAGCTCAAGTCAGTTCTCTGCCTCAACAAGAATGGAGTGCTCGAATGAAAATTTTAGCAGAGTTTTGAGATAGAAATTAGAGCTTAGAGAATAACGTATCTGGGGTCCCCTTTTTATAGGCGGAGGGTGCAATAGACTAATAGCGACGTTTGTAACCGTCTGGCAGAGGGCCATTCGGGTCAGGAGGAGTTTGTTATGAAGAGTAGTGGAGTGGGATCGTGGCCATCACTATGACCTGCCACGTGGAGTCTGTTATGGGGAGTGGAGCGGTATCCGTTGTCGTGACTTTTCAGAGAGTGGAGGAGCCACGTGGTATCCATCGCAGGAAGTGGAGTAGAGTCGTGGCCATTACTGTGGCCTGCCAGGGAGTGATGGAGCCGCATGAAATCCATCGCAGGAAGTGGAGCAGAGTCGTGGCCATTACTGTGGCCTGCCAGGGGGTCCAGGCCTATCGGCCGAAGTTTGGTTGAGGTGCCTGATGGAGAGAGGTAGCTATCCATCTGAGAGGAGCTCGGATGTTGCAAATCCTGTTGGGTGCCTTGGGCGTTAAGGCTGCAGGCGAGGACCACTTGCCGTAGGAGCTCGGTCAGAGGCTTTCCGCAGACATAGTCTGGTTTCGCACAGAATTTGACAGAGGGTCGACTGACGGTGGATGTCGGATGGCGCTGGAAAGGTTCATCCACTGGAGGGTTCCAGCTGCTGGATTCTGCGAGCCCGAAATTTGTCCGCTATAGAAGTTCGATCGGAGTCTGATTTTTGTAGAAGCCCGGATGGGGATCATTTATCGAGGAATCTCGATTGAGGCCTGTTTGCAATAGAAATCCGAAAGGAATTCATCCACAATGGAAGCTCGGGTGAAGGCTTACAGTGGGAATCCGGCACGGACCGCTCGTGGTAGAAATTTGAAGTAGATCATTTGTAGCAGAAGCTCGGAGTGGGTCGCTTGCAGTAGAAGCTCAGAGTCCGACCCTTGTAGGAGTTCGGGGTGAGGTCTACCTGCAACAGGAGTTCAGGGCGGAAGTCCGGCTCCCATAGGAGCTCGGACGAAGTCTACCTGTTCGGGGAAGAAATCCGACTCCCGTAGGAGTCCAGACAAAGTCTACCTGCAGTTGAAGTTCAGGAAAGAGGTCCGTCTCCCGTAGGAGCCCAGATGAAGGCTACCTATAGTTGGAGTTCGGGGAAGAGGTCCAGCTCCCGTAGGAGTCCGGATGAAGGCTACCTGCAGTTGGAGTTCGGGGAAGAGGTCCGGCTCCTGTAGGAGTCCGGATGAAGGCTACCTACGTTGGAGTTCGGAGAAGAGGTCCGGCTCCCGTAGGAGTCCGGATGAAGGCTACCTATTGTTGGAGTTCGGGGAAGAGGTCCGGCTCCCGTAGGAGTCCGGACAAAAGCTAGAAGGTGGTCAACCACCGTAGAAACTTGGATGGAGTCCGTCCATCGCAGAGAATCCGGTTGATGCTGGTAGGGGTTTATCTATCGGCAGAGCTTGGGAACGTTGCGGAGGCTCGGCCACCAGAGAGATTCAAAAAGATATCATCGAAGGTCGGACGTCGGTAGAATCCCTAGAGGGTCACTCCTGACACAAACTTCGGCTGGGAGGTATTTTATACCCAACACCAGTCCCCCTACTTTCGAGTTTGAGTTTCGAATGAAGGAAGTACAGAGAAATTTTCATAGCCGAAGTTGCTCCCTTGAAGCCCGCGCACGACCGTCCTTGAAAATCTTGGCATTTAATGCACGCGTGCTGGAGTCTTTTCAAATCGGGGCGATTCGAAGAGACCTTTCAGAATTCTCGCTGGAGCGTAATCCCAAACACCATACCATAATGGTCCCGCCAGCAGTCAGCCCTGCGCCACAGTGAGTGGGACATGTGGCGGGCATTGGTTGACCTAGGGATATCCACCGTCATAGCTGTGCCGGACCCCGTCGCTTATTTAAGTCCCCTCCCTCCCTCCAGTGGCTTCATTTCGCCTGAGAGTCTAGACGACGCTTTTCTTCTGCCCGAGAGTTTAGCCACCCATCAGCGCCTTTCTCGACCCTAAGCATTCTTCGTGCCAATCTTCGCTATTTCTGTCGGCTTCCTGCTGCCTTCTGTCTTCCGAGCCCTTTTGGGGAATCCTCCCGTCGGGGCTTCTACCCCGGAGGTCAATCTCGAGAGGATGCTGCGGATCGGGAGGAGTAGGAGGGGGGAAACAGTGGCCTGTGAGTTCAGCGACTGTCGAACTACCACCGAGGGCTCCCACAGCTTCGCAGGGGGCTCGAGGGAGAATTTCTTCAACAACAGAGATTTGATAACAGAACCAGCCGGTGAGCGCGTCCTACCCGAGAATTTTGAAGTAGTTGAATGGGGCGATACCGGTCAAGGGGGTAGAGTTACCGTCATAAGCCATGGCAGGTTCCTTGACGTCGTCGGGGTCGAGGGACTAGAGGTGGTCGGCGCTGACGGTGGGACAGTAGAACTTGTTGTGGGGGTGGTGGAAGTAGCACATGCCGACCTCACCGAAGTACCTGGGATGGTGGTTATCGGGGAGCATGCGGTGGTGGCGCATGCCTCCGACGTCATCGCGGCCTCTGGGGTGCTTCCGGTTCTTCCCGATACAGATCGTCGCCGTCGTTACCCCTTGAATTCTATCCCCCCCTTTTCCCCCTAGGGTTGGGGTTTCAGCAATGGTGCGGAACGAGGCAAGGGCGAGAGCCGATGGATTCATCACACGTGTTGGGAGATACTGCTGAGGAAGATGGAACCGAAAGGAGAAGTCGAAAGCTTGGAGCGGTTTTTAATGTATTCTTTTCAAGTCTTGTAGTAATGTTCTTTTTTCCTCGGTCCTCAGGGCTTTGTACCGTACCCCTTGTTAATCAAGAATAAAAAGAAGATTTTTATTACCTTGCCCATACTTTGCATCAAATTATCTCCTGCCGAACTTCTTTCATTCACTATTGTTAGTGTGGTATTCCCCCCTCCTTTGTTTCTTTGATGCCGACATTGTCTGGAGGTTCCTAGTCATCGCCACGTCGGCCCACTTTTTTTTTTTTGTCATCTTTCTTCTTCAGCCTCAAGGGCTCTGTAATGCTTAGTCAATGATATGAGAAGGAAATTTTTCGTTACCTTTTTTACTCACATGTTGAATTATCATTTGCCGAGCTCCTTTCGGCTTTTGCCTTGCTTGATATTGATGCCATTCGGAGGTACCCGATTGCCGTCATGTTGGCCCATCCTTTTGTTTATGGCCGCAGATTTGTCCAGGGCCACTCGGGTTTGACACCTTCTTTCAGGGTTCGAGCTCGGAGGTCTGAGCTTCTTGTCGCCCTGAGGAAGCCGTCTTATCCTTGGCCTGTGTTGAGAGCTCTCTGCGAAATTGAAGATTTTGATAAGAACCCCAATCCTCGCTGAGACGAGGTTTCCTGTATCTTTGATGTAATTTATTTTCTGTTCGTCGCTGATGCAATTCGTCGCTTTCTTTTTTAACCCCCCTCCCCTTTTTCTTTTCTTTTCTTTTCTCGAGTGAGGGTTTTCCCTCTACTCTTAGTCGGGTCGCGGGAGCGCGGAGGGGCCGCTGAGAAAGTTTCCTTTTTCTTATCTAGTCTTGAATGATCGGATCTTAGTTGGTGTCAGGATGAGGTTCTTCCCCTATTTTTGATGTAATCAGTTTCAGCTCAAGTTAGGATTAGGTTCTTCCTCTGTTCCTAATAGGGCTATGGGGGCACATATGGGCATCGCAGTGCCTCTCCCTCCATCCGATCTAAGAGTAATCGGACCTTCGACTTTGCTCATGTTAGGGCGAGGTTCTCCTCCTGTCCCTAACAGGGCTGTGGGGGCGCATATGGGCGCTACAGGGCCTCTCCCCCCATCCGGTCTAAAAATAATTGGGCCTTCGACTTTGCTCATGTTAGGACGAGGTTCTCCTCCCATCCCTAATAGGACTATGGGGGTGCATATGGGCGCTGTAGGGCCTCTCCCCCCATCCGGTCTAAAAATAATCGGGCCTTCGACTTTGCTCATGTTAGGGCGAGGTTCTCCTCCTGTCCCTAACAGGGCTGTGGGGGCGCATATGGGCGCTGTAGGGCCTCTCCTCCCATCCGATCTAAAAATAATCGGGCCTTCGACTTTGCTCCTGTTAGGGCGAGGTTCTCCTCCTATCCCTAACAGGGCTGTGGGGGCGCATATGGGCGCTGTAGGACCTCTCCCCCCATCCGGTCTAAAAATAATCGGGCCTTCGACTTTGCTCATGTTAGGACGAGGTTCTCCTCCTATCCCTAACAGGACTGTGGGGGAGCATATGGGCGCTGTAGGGCCTCTCCCCCCATCCGATCTAAAAATAACCGGGCCTTCAACTTTGCTCCTGTTAGGGCGAGGTTCTCCTCCTGTCCCTAACAGGGCTGTGGGGGCGCATATGGGCGCTGTAGGGCCTCTCCCCCCATCCGATCTAAGTGTAATCAGGCCTTCGATTGTGTCGAGACGAGGTTCTCCTCCTGCTCCCGACACGGTTTGTTTCGAGTCCTGTCGATATAGGCTCGTGCCAAGAGAGAAGACATGTGGATATAAAACTTTCATTTAAAGTAAAGTTATTGGTAATACATTCGTAAATTTTTCGAGCTCCATGGTCACGGGAGGTCTACTCCTCCGAGCTCCTTGAGGTAGTAAGTTCCAGGCCGGACTACCTCCTTGACTTCGTACAGGCCTTCCCAATTTGGGGCAAGCTTTCCTCGATCCTGAGGTTGTGAGACGGCGGCTCGTCGAAGCACCAGGTCCCCTGCTCTAAAGACTTTATTTTTGACCCGGGAGTTGTAATAGCGGATGACTTTCTGCCTGTAGGCTGCCATCCGAACTTGAGCTGCCTCTCGCTTTTCTTCTAACAAGTCAAGGTTAGCTTTAAGGCCTTGCGGATTGTGATGTTCGCTGAATGCCACGACTCATGCCGATGGGAGTTTGAGCTCAATTGGGATAACGACCTCCATTCCAAAGGTTAGAGCAAAGGGGGTTTCCCCTATGGGCAACCTTTGGGTAGCTCGGTATGCCCACAACACATGATAAAGTTCGTCTGCCCAAGTTCCCTTCACTTTTTCGAGCCTTGTCTTGATTCCTTGTAGCAGAGTTCTGTTGGTCACTTCAGCTTCGCCGTTGGCTTGAGGATGGGCTACCGATGTGAAGTTGTGGGAGATGTTCAGGTCTTCACAAAATTCGATGAATCTCGCTCCCGCAAATTGCCGCCATTATCAGTAATTAGGGTTCTCGATAGGCTGAACCTGCAAACAATAGACTTCCAGATGAAGTCTTGTACTTTAGCTTCTGTGATTTTTGCCAGCGGTTCGGCTTCAACCCACTTGGTGAAATAGTCAATTGCTATCAAGAGAACTTCCTCTGCCCCGACGCCACGAGAAAGGGTCCAAGGATATCCATTCTCCATTGCACAAATAGCCATGGGGTGCTCAAGGGTGTAAGCTCGGAGGCAGGCTGTCTCTGGATGTTGGCATATCTCTGACATCGGTCACACTTTCTGACGTACTCAATGGAGTCACGATACATTGTCGGCCAGTAATACCTTTGGCGGAGCAACTTGTGGGATAAGGATCTAGCCCCCAGATGGCTTCCGCAGATTCCTTCGTGCACCTCCCACAAGGCGTAGTCAGCTTCTGAAGGTCGGAGACATTTTAAAAGGGGCAAAGAATATGATCTCTTGTACAACTTGTCCTCATAAAGGATGTATTGGGAGACTTGATTTCTGAGCTTCCGAGCCTCTTTTGCATCATGAGGGAGAATCCCATCTCTGAGATATGCCGCCAGAGGGTCGATCCAGCTGGGCTCATGGCTGACTTCCATCACGGGCCGTGATTCTTCCGTACTCGGACACTTCAAAACTTCAAAGAGAACACCATTGGACAATTCAACCGGAGCCAGCGTAGCCAACTTGGAGAGAAGATCGGCCCTTGTATTTTTTGTTCTTGGAATCTGCCTGATATTGAAGCTACTAAAGGCGGGGACGAGCTCCTTTACCTTTTCAAGATATTTAACCATGCTATCCTCCCGTGCTTCATAGTTTTCGCTGACTTGTCCCACCATCAATTGGGAGTCGTTGTAGACTTGGAGCCGATCTACTCCTAATTCTTTGGCGATCCTCAATCCCGCGACCAGAGCTTCATATTCTGCTCTATTGTTCGTTGTGGAGAATTTGAAGCACAGCGCGTACTCCACGATGATCCCCTCCGGACTGATCAAAATCAGGCCTGCGCCTGCGCCCGATATGTTGGAGGATCCGTCCACATAGAGGGCCCAAAAGCAATCAGGGGGGTCTGTTTCTTCTTCAGAGGAGTTCAGTCAGGACTTCAGGCAGTCAGCTTCACCTTGTTCAGGTTCGACCTCCTCTGAGATAGTACATTCTACTATAAATCTGTCAGTATCTGGGCTTTTACTGTCAGCCTAGGTTGATAGTTGATGTCGAATTCTGTGAGCTCGATCGCCCATTTCGCTATCCTCCCAGAAGCATCCGTCCGGTGCAGAACCGCCTTAATCGGCTGGTCGGTGAGCAATGTTATGGTGTGCCCTTGAAAGTAATGTCGGAGCCTCCGGACTGCAATCAACAGGGCGTAAGTTAGTTTCTCTAATTTGGTATACCTGGTTTTGGCATCTCTCAACGTGCGACTGATGTAGTAGATCGGCCGTTGAATTTTTGCTTCTTCCTTAACAAGCACTGCTGCGAGGGCCATAGGGGAGATCGCCAAGTACAAGAACAACTCCTCTCCGAGCTCGGGCTTCGCCAATAGCGGAGGCGAGCTGAGGTAGCTCCTTAGTTCTTCGAACGCCTGCTAACACTCAGTGGTCCAACAAAAGTTCTTCGGCCGCTTGAGGGTTTGGAAGAAGGGTAAGCATAGTTCGACCGACCTCGCAATGAAGCGATTCAGGGCTGCCACCCTCCCTATAAGGCGTTGAACCTCTTTTATCGACTTTGGGGCGGTCATCTCCTGGATGGCACGAATTTTCTCCGGATTGGCTTCAATTCCGCGCCCCGATACCAGAAGCCCAGGAACTTCCCCGAGGTCACTCCGAAAGCACACTTAGTCGGGTTCAGCTTCATCTTATATTTTCAGAGGGCGTCGAAGGTCTCCTCGAGGTCGGCGACGTGCTTCATTGAAGATTTACTTTTCATGAGCATATCATCCATGTAGACCTCCATGTTGCGGCCGATCTGTTCCTTGAAGATTTTGTTCACCAGCCGCTGATAGGTCGCACCTGCATTTTTGAGGCCGAAGGGCATGACCCTGTAACAGTAAAGACCACGGTTAGTAATGAAAGCAGTCTTTTCTTCATCTTCTGGCGCCATTCTAATTTGATTATAGCCGGAGAATGCATCCATAAAGGTGAGAAGCTCATGGCCCGAGGTTGCATACATCAGTTGATCAATCCTGGGAAGAGGGTAGCAGTCCTTTGGGCAGGCTTTATTTAGCTTTTTGAAATCTATACACATCCTCCACTTGTCATTTGCCTTTTTGACTAGGACAACGTTGGAAATCCATTCAGGATAATTGACCTCTCTAATGAATCTGGCTTTCAGGAGTTTATCCACTTCCTCGGCTATCGCTTTTTTCCTTTCCGGTGCATGACCTCAAATTTTTTCTTTCGTCGGTCGATGCTTTGGATCAACGGCCAGACGATGTTCCATGACCTCTGCGTCAATCCCCGACATGTCTGCTGGAACCCAAGCGAAAATATCCACATTCTTTCGTAGGAAATCAATGAGCTGCGTCCGCACCTCTTCCCCTAGGTTGGAGCCGATCTTCACCACATGCTCTGTATTCCCATCGTTCAAAGGGATCGAAACCAGATCTTCGATTGGCCCACCCCTTTCCTCAGTGAGATCATCGGGGGCATCCAATCCATCAACCAGACAGAGGTCAGATTGGTCACTTCTTTGCAAGGCTATGCTGTAGCAGTGTCTGGCCAGGGCTTGGTCTCCCTTGACTTCTCCGACCCCCTGGCTAGTAGGGAATTTCAATTTCAGATGGTAGGTCGACACCACGGCCCGGAGGGCGTTGAGGCCAGGTCGGCCAAGGATTGCATTATAGGCTGACGGTGCCTTCACCACCAGGAAATCCACCAAAGCCCTGGACTGTCTTGGATATCGACCCGCGGTTACAGTCAAAGTTATTACCCCCTCCATCGGGATAGCATCGCCGGTAAACCCTACCAGAGGGGAGCTAATCGGTCCCAAACGACTGTCAAGGATGGACATTTTTGAGAAGGCATCGTAGAACAAAATATCGGCCGAACTTCCATTGTCGACAAGAATGTGGCGCACATCGTAATCAACTATATTTAAAGAAACTGCAACTGCATCGTTATGAGGGAATTAAACTCCCCGAGCATCTTCCTCAGTAAAGGTTATGGATTCCTCAATCCTTTGCCGCTTGGGAGGTCCGACCAGTACATCGATTGTTCCCTGTCAGGATTCTCCCGAGATGGTGTTGGTGAAATCGGTCGGAGGCCGGTCATCAGACTGCTCCATGCTGACTACTATCGTCGGAGGAAGAGAAGCTTGGGAAATCGAAGATGGGGCCAGAGCTTGCGGAGCCCGCTGAGATCTGGCCGTAGAGGCCATCGACCGCCTGGAGGATGCCCTTCGGGGAGGCATCAGATGGAGATATGGTAGAGGAAGGAGAAGAGGATGTCGGAGAGGATGACCGGAGGCGGTCCCGTTGAGTGCTCCTTTAAGAATAAGGGTACTGCGAAGACACATGCCCTCCTTCTAGCGCCAATCCTGTTGGTGCAAAAATCCACCGCGTCAGAGAAGCTGGAGTCGAGGGAGTCACGGTCACCGTCGGGACCTGCAAAGGAAGTCTAAACCGGAGTTGGGGGTGCTCCGACAAGACCCTCCGATGCTTAAGTCAGTTCTCTGCCTCAACAAGAATAGAGTGCTTGAACGGAAATTTTAGCAGAGTTTTGAGATAGAAATTAGAGCTTAAAGAATAACATATCTGGGGTCCTCTTTTTATAGGCGGAGGGTGCAATAGACTGATAGCGACGTTTGTAACCATCTGGTAGTGGGCCGTTCGGGGCCAGGAGGAGTTTGTTATGAAGAGTAGTGGAGTGGGATCGTGGTCATCACCGTGACCTGCCACGTGGAGTCTGTTGCGGGGAGTGGAGCGGCGTCCATTGTCGCGACTTGCCAGAGAGTGGAGGAGCCGCGTGGTATCCGTCACAGGAAGTGGAGCAGAGTCGTGGCCATTACTGTGGCCTGCCAGGGAGTGATGGAGCCGTGCGGAATCCATCGCAGGAAGTGGAGCAGAGTCGTGGCCGTTACTGTGGCCTGCCAGGGGGTCCAGGCCTATCGGCCGAAGTTCGGTTGAGATGCCTGGCGGAGAGAGGTAGCTATCCATCTGAGAGGAGCTCGGATGTTGCAAATCCTGTTGGGTGCCTTGGGCGTTAAGGCTGCAGGCGAGGACCACTTGCCGTAGGAGCTCGGTCAGAGGCTTTCCGCAGACGTAGTCCGGTTTCGTGCAGAATTTGGCAGAGGGTCGACCGACGGTGGATGTCGGATGGCGTTGGAGAGGTTCATCCGCTGGAGGGGTCCATCTGCTGGATTCCACGAGCTCGAAATTTGTCTGCTATAGAAGTTCGATCGGAGTTCGATTTTCGTAGAAGCCCGGATGGGGACCATTTGTCAAGGAATCTCGGTCGAGGCCTGTCTGCAATAAAAATCCGAAAGGAATTAGTCCATAATGGAAGCTCAGGTGAAGGCTTATAGTGGGAATCCGGCACGGATCGCTCGTGGTAGAAATTTGAAGTAGATCGTTTGTAGCAGAAGCTCGGAGTGGGTCGCTTGCAGTAGAAGCTCGGAGTCCGACCCTTGTAGGAGTTTGGGGTGAGGTCTACCTGCAACAGGAGTTTAGGGCAGAAGTTCGGCTCCCGTAGGAGCTCGGACAAAGTCTACCTGTTCGGGGAAGAAGTCGGGCTCCCGTAGGAGCCCGGACAAAGTCTACCTGCAGTCGAAGTTCAGGGAAGAGGTCCGGCTCCCGTAGGAGCCCGGATGAAGGCTACCTGCAGTTGGAGTTCGGGGAAGAGGTCCGGCTCCCGTAGGAGTTCGGATGAAGGCTACCTGCAGTTGGAGTTCGGGGAAGAGGTCTGGCTCCCATAGGAGTTCGGACGAAGGCTACCTGCAGTTGGAGTTCGGGGAAAAGGTCTAGCTCCCGTAGGAGTCTGGATGAAGGCTACCTGTAGTTGGAGTTTGGGGAAGAGGTCTGACTCCCGTAGGAGTCCAGACGAAAGCTAGAAGGTGGTCAACCATCGTAGAAACTTGGATGGAGTCCGTCCGTCGTGGAGAATTCAGTTGACGCTGGTAGGGGTTTATCCGTCGGCAGAGCTTGGGAACGTTACGGAGGCTCGGCCGTCGGAGAGGTTCGGAAAGATGTCATCGAAGGTCGGACGTCGATAGAATCCCTGGAGGGTCACTCCTGACATGAACTTCGACTGGGGGGTATTTTATACCCAACACCCACCATTAAGGGTAAAAATAAATCCCGACACACTTTTGCTGTTATCATGATCAGACTGGAAACTAGAGTCTGTAAACCCTATAAGTCTCAAATCCGATTCACCATAAACAAGCCACTGGTCTTTAGTATTTCTTAAATACTTTAGGATGGTTTTAACAACCTTCCAGTGATTCTCCCCTGGATCAGATTGGTATCTACTCACTACCCCTAGTGAGTATGCCACATCTGGTCGTGTACACATGGCGTACATGATAGATCCCATTGCCGAAGCATATGGAATCCCACCCATACGCTCTCTCTCTTGAGGTATTGTCGGACAATCCCTCTTCGAGAGAGAAATTCTATGGCCTATCGGAAGATAACCTTTCTTGGAATTCTCCATGCTGAACCTCTTCAGCATAGTATCAATGTACGTGGACTGAGATAAACCAAGCAACCTTTTAGATCTATCCCTATAGATCCTCATCCCTAGGATGTAGGAAGCTTCTCCCAGATCTTTCATGGAGAACTGTGACGACAGTCAAATCTTTATTCCCTGTAATGCAGGGACATCATTTTCGATTAAGAGAATGTCATCCACATACAATACAAGAAATACTACTACTGGACCATTAGCCCACTTATGAATGCATGGCTCTTCTCCATTCTTAATGAAGCCATACATCTTGATCGTCCTATCAAAATGTATGTTCCAATTTTGGGATGCCTGCTTAAGTCCATAAATGGACCTCTGTAGTCTGTACACCTTAGACTCATCTGTGGATGTGAATCCTTCAGGTGTATCATATACACCTCTTCATCCAGCTTTCTATTTAGGAAAGCTGTCTTCACATCCATCTGCCAGATTTCATAGTCCAGATGGGCAGCTATCGCAAGCATAATCCGAATGGATTTGAGCATTGCCACTGGAGAAAACGTCTCGTCATAGTCTATACCATAACGTTGACGATATCTCTTGGCAACCAGACAGGCTTTATAGGTTTCCACCTTTCCGTCTGTGCCTCTCTTCCTCTTGAAGACCCACTTACACCCTATGGGTTTTACTCCTTCGGGTGGGTCAACCAATGTCCACACATGTTGACCTTCATAGATACCATTTCGGATTTCATGGCCTCCAGCCATTTCTCAGAGTTGGGTCTCTGCATTGCATTCATGTAGGTGATCGAATTTTCATCATTTTCATCAAGTTCGATAGGATCGCCGTCCCGGACCAAGAAACCATAGTATCTGTCCGGTTGACATGGTACTCTACCAGATCGCTTTAAGGGTGCTTGAACAATGGGCTCCGGATCTGATCTAATCAAATTCGGTTCAGGTTCAGCAACTTGTGTCGGTTTTTTCACCTGTCGAACTTCATCAAGTTTGACCTTAGAGGCAACAGTCCCTTCACCAAGAAACTCCTTTTCCAAAAAGATTGCCTTAAGGCTGACAAACACCTTTTGCTCATCAGCCAAGTAGAAATAATACCATTTGGTCTCTTTTGGATATCCTATAAAATTATACTTGTTAGACCTAGGTCCTAGCTTGTCCGTAATTAAATATTTAACATAAGTCAGACACCCCCAAACCCTAAAGTGCGAGAGTACTGGCTTACGTCCTATCCATATCTCATATGGCATTTTGGTTACAGACTTACTCAGAAATCTATTTAGAAGGTAACAAGCTGATTCGAGTGCATATCCCCAGAGGGAGATTGGCAGACCAGCAAACTCCATCATGGATCGAACCATGTCCAACAAGGTCCGATTCCTCCTTTCAGATACACCATTATGTTGTGGTGTTCCAGGAGAAGTCCACTAAGAGAGAATCCCATTCTCCTCAAGATCTATCAGAAAATCATTGGAAAGGTATTCACCTCCTCGATCAGATCGAAGAGTTTTAATACACTTTTCATTTATTTTTCTACCTCATTTCGAAATAGTTTGAACATTTCAAACGACTCCGATTTATGCTTTATTAAATAGACATATCCATACCTTGATCGGTCGTCTGTGAAGGTTATGAAGTAGAAATATCCACCTCTTACACTTGAGCTCATGGGTCCACATACATCAGAGTGTACCAAACCCAAGAGTTCACTGGCTCGCTCACCTTTTCCAATCAAAGGTGATTTGGTAATTTTATCAAGAAGACAGGACTCACAGGTTGGAAGTGATTCACAATCACCTACTTCAAAAATTTCTTCTTGAGCTAACCTATTTATCATGTTCTTATTGATATGACCTAGCCTACAGGACCAAAGGTAGACTTCTGACACATTATCTATTCTAGGGTGTTTACCGGAGGTTTGAACCACATTAACAGGTTGTGATAGAAAGTAAATTCTATTATTAAGTTGTCCAACAAACAATGTAATACCATTCAGAATGATATTGCAAAAGTTTTTTTTTATTAAAAATTGATAACCGTTCATGGCCAAAAGGCCTACAGAAATAATATTTAATAAAAAGCTTGGACAATAGTGACATTCACTCAGAATTATGTTTCGAGAATTGATTACAAGGTTCATGATTCCTAATGCTAGAACTGAAACTTTGCTTCCATCTCCAACGTTCAGGAATCTCTCACCTTCATCAAATCTCCTACTGACCTGCAGACCCTGCATTGAATTGCAAATATGATAAGGGCTTCCGGTATCCAATATCCAGGCAGTAGTATCACAAATGAAAAAGTTGCAAGGTGTTATCATATAAGTACCTTGCTTCTTCTTCGGCCTGCTCGGCTCCAGGGAAGCAATGTATAGAGGACAGTTCCTCTTCCAGTGCCCCTGCTTCTTGCAAAAGAAGCACTCCGCGTGGCTCTGGTCGGGCTTGTGCTTCTTGGTCTGACCCTGTGCAGATGTCCCAGCATGCAGCTGCACCTTCTTATTCTTCTTCTTCTTGTTCTTCTTCTTCCCTTTCTTAAAGGATCGACGACCAGAAGAAGACCCTCCCACAACATTCGCCGACTCCTTATGGAGCTGGTGATCCTTCTCAAAGTTCTGCAGCAACCCCAACAAACCGTGGTAGTTCACTGTAGGCTTTGTCATCCGAAAATGAGTAAGGAAGGGGAGGAAGGACTTGGGCAATGAATTAAAGATCGCATCCTTACCGAGCTGCTCGTGCAGGGGAAAGCCCAGTTTAGTTAGGCGCTCAATCATTTCGATCATGTACAGTACATGATCAGTGACTGAGGCTCCATCCCTCATCTGAGCATTGAAAATGGCACAACTAGTTTTGTGCCTTTCAACATCGTCAGGCATGCCAAAGGAGTCGTTCAACATTTGAAGCATCTCTTGTGGCTGGACGTTCTCGATCCTGTGGCTGAACTCATCATTCATTGCCACCAGCATAATGCACCGAACGGTAGTGCGGTCATTGAGCCACTTCTCATAAGTGTCTCGGACTGTCCCTTAACGTTCAGGGCTGGCTCCTCAGGTGTCGGATCCGTTGCTGCATAAAGGATCTGCTCATGCTCAAGGATGATTTCTAATTTTCGATACCAGCTATCGAAATTAGATCCCATGAGCTTGTCATTATCTAATAATGATCGGAGGGACAGGGTAGTGGCCATAGCTGCATAAAGAAAAACCAGACCTCTATTAGTACATAAATTATAAATACTAAAGATATGGACTTTAGTCTAAAGTTTCTCCCAATATTTTTACGAACTGGTAGCCTCAACCTCCAATTCGAAGAATTACTTTAATTCCTTAGTGGATACTAGAATCAACACAGACTACACACGAGCCCAACTTTGGTTGGTCAACCCATGTGCATCTATGGATAGGTTCATAACCAGTTATTTCTCTAAACAACTTCTAGTAATTGATTTTGCCCCAGAACCTAATCAGTAGGCTTTGGCCTCCACTAAAAAGATATGGTTAGGTCCAACCATTAACATGATTTGATTTGGTGAATTGGATCAATAAATGATCAGGCCCGACTTTGGCCGACCAACCTAACCACCATCAGAAAGACTCAAACCAAATTATCATACTATGAATGATAATTCCATTAGTCAATAAGCACCAGGCCTTTGGGCCTCCAATGATTATTAAACTAATGGACTCATTATCACTCACTTAATGGGAGGCTATGACTTAGTTATCAATATAACTTAATCATTTTTAGGGACCTAATAATTTTTTGAGGATTTTATTAAAGGATAGATGAGAAAAAAATATCCAGCCAATTTCAATCCTCCCACTGACTTCACCAAGTCAGATTAAAAAAAAATTTAATTAAAGCTGGCATTAGGAGCACCTAAATCAGTCAAACTGATTTACCTAATGACATGGGTGAGCCCTAATCACCAAGTGATCTAATCAAAACCTAATTCATCAGGTTGGCCAGGTAAGTGAGATCAGTGGTGGGGATAAGCCATTAACTCGTCAGAGATCGAATCACTGCGAGTAGCTCCCACTTAAAAACCACTGGTCAAACTGCCAAACTTATCTTAGACACCAACTGGTTCATTAGTTTTAATTTGATCAACTTAGTAAATAAGGTTCCACCGCGTAGCCATGAATTAAGTCCATCTTGGTCTAGTTAAAGACATGGACCCATTCAACTACAACTATTGGAGTTGAGTCTAGAGTATCCTTGACCTAATCTAATTCAACTTTTGATTAGATTTGACCAATTACTCTAATTTAGTCTATTTCTTTAAACTAACCTTAGGTCTAACCCAATTATAGACCTAATCCATCTAACCCATTGATCCACAAGTTTATGCAATTGTCTTAGGTCTTAATTCATAATTCTATACCTACTAGACAACACTTAATTCTTTTAATTAAGTATTTGGGCTGATGGATTAGGATTTGGCATTTCAAAAATAATTTTAAATTTGAAAGGTTTTATTTTCTGTTCACCAAATATGTTGATTCATTACACAAATATATCAGCACATTTCATAAATAGCAATCCTATTGCTAATTACATAACAGAAAATAACTCAATCAAAATAAATGATGAATATTCCTTTCGCTACTTCATCTGCATGGGATATAATCGTATCGGCACCCCTACCACCATAGGAGACCCCATCGAATGGAAAGAGAGGGCCTTTAAACCCTACTTTTCTCCTATGATCGGACAGCCATGGCAACCAACCCAATTCGATTACTTGCTACTTGGATCCAGTATATCTAAATATACCAATTTCAAAATTTAAATTTTAAATTTCAAATTTCAAATTTTAAATTTTGAATTTAAATTTTAAACAAATTTCAAATTTCAAAATTTTGAATTTCAAATTTTGAATTTCAAATTTCAAATTTTAAATTTTGAATTTAAAATTTAAAATTTCTACCAAATTTTAAATTTCAAATTTTGAATTTCAAATTTTTGAATTTTGAATTTCAAATTTCAAAATTCAAAATTTAAATTTTAAATTTTAAATTTTGAATTTCAAATTTCAAATAAATTTCAAATTTCAAATTTTAAATTTAAACTTTTAGATTACAACTTAATCTACGCATGCAAATATATATATCATATCTAAGAACCTGCTCTGATACCATTTATGGAGAAAATTCAGTGCAGGGGTAAAATAGTAATTTTAAAACTTTTTCAAAATTATAATTTTATAGTGGAAAAATATTAATTAATATAAATTAATTAACATAAATTTACCCTACACTAGGATATAAATATGATATATAGCATGCATTCATTTAAATTTGAAATTCAAATTCGAACAGTAAACACTTTACTGTAATGTACTCAGAACACAATACCTTTATGCGGATAGTAGATCGCCATAATCTGATCACCGTCGGGAGAGTCTGATCATCACGATGTAGCCACACAGTGTGTCTGGCCTCTGTGGATCATCCACATGAAGCTCCAGGTCCGATCGACTCCTCACGAGTGCTAGCTCATTGTAGAGTCTTTTTGACGGTGGATACTGATCGAACTCCTTCGATCGATATCTGTCGATTCTTCGGATGCTCTGGATCATCAACAGACATACTTGAGAGAATGTTGAAGATCTTTCTGAGATTTTGTGGGCTCACGACACTTGTAGCTCACTTTCTCACTTCCCGAACCCCAAGCTAAAACTCTAGGGAACTCATCGGAAACTTTGCACCCACTTTTCTTTCTTTTCTTTCTTTTTCTCTTAGAAGGATATGGACTTTCTTCTCATGCACAAGACTTCTCACACCCTAAAATTTTTCTCCAAAAAACTTCTTCTTGCATGCCCCACTCTTCTCCTCCTTTTATAACAACGTCAAACGTCTTATCCAAAAGAAAGGATAAAGATGAGTAATTGCACATTTGAATTCAAATCAAATTTTAAATTCAAATGGACACCAACTCATCCCTTATCCACTAAAGGCATGAGGCATGGCTTAAATTATACATGGAGTATTTTCAAGAGAAATCTTTTCTCATGTAATAAATAGGGCGTAAAAAAAAGGGATAAGGTGCAAAGATTGATTGCCCATTCAAATTCAAACTTTATTTTGAATTTGAATGGCCAACCAATCATCCTTATCCATCCATTTGGCACATTAAAGTGGGGCGTGGAGAGGGCTTGGCATGAGGAAAAAATTCATGAGAAGTTCCTTCTCATGAATCCAAATGGATGCAATGGAAGTGAGGTGGCGCATGGAGATTGGGTCAAGGTGGTTTAATTATTTAAACCAACCTAATTAAACCAAATAAGTTAGGTCCAATTAGACTAATTTAAACCAAACTTAATTAGGCTTAATTAGGCTCAATAAAATTCTAATCAAATCAGGAATTGATTAAGCCCAACCACTGATCAAATCAGGGACCAAACCATCTCGACGATTAGGTCAACTCTTAACCTAATCGGGTCAAACCCAACTGAATCCAATTCAATTGGACTTGATCCAAAAATAATTACTCAATCAAATTAAGTTAATTAGCGATCAAATCACTAATTAAACCTCTCATAAATATTGAGTCTAAATTTGATGGGCAATCAGGCATCAGAATTCATCGATATGTAAACCTGATCGAAAAATCCCAACCAGTGGGACTCTTACCCCGGTACCCATAATGTGTGGAACTCATGATCAGAGAATCCTGATTCTCGATCACTGAGTCCTAAACATGTAGGATTCTACATCAGCCATCAGATCAGATAGGAACCTCTAATGTGTATGACCCCACAGGTTCGAACCTAAGTCGGTAGCACAGAAATCAATTTCTGTACTAATTGAAGTGACCATCTAGCAATGGTACCCGACGACTGGATAGGTCGAATGGTCATAATCGCAACACTCACAACCTACGTGAATATGGTTACTATATAATTCATCCTTTTGACCTCTGTGTTAAGGATGACTCAGGGTTAAACTATCAACCCTGATCAGATCATCTGAATCGTGCTCAACTCAAACAGTCCTGTGACTCCTCATAAGGACTACCCTGGCCAAGATTTTGCTAAATTGAAATACGACTATACACAACTCCTAAACTGAAGTGGTCAATCCCATCTTGACACACGCACCGACAAGTCAAGTACTTGACTACACCCAGCAGCCTTCTGTCACTGAATTAAAAATTCAGGTAGTCCAGTGCCTAAGTGCAGTGAGTTGCTTGCAAGTCACCGTGGCGATCTCAGGTCGGAGGAATATTTATACCCATATTCTATTAGAGCAAATCTTGACAGCAGAAATAGCTCTGGAGTCGGTCACGTTTAGTGCAGATGTACCCTTATAACTCACCTGTATGCCATACCAGTGTCTCCACACTCATTGGTTAAGAGGACAACCAACCTATATGGCACACAACGACCTATGCTTGATAAATATTGTCATCCTTGGTAACAACGTATCATTTGGTCGCGAACAGATTTAAGAGCTAAACAATAAATCCTCCTTTGTTGAGTCTAAATAGTCCTAAGGACTTCACCACAACATAGGAGTTCATTAGAAGATGAAATATTTTGTGATGAAAAATACCAAAATAATTTTTATTAATTCATAATTCATGTATAAATATAAAAATGAGCACAACTGTCAACAGACTGACGATTGACTTTGGAATACTATTCCCAATAAAATTAATTACTCAATCAAATTAAGTTAATTAGTGATCAAATCACTAATTAAACCTCTCATAAATATTGAGTCCAAATTCGATGGGTAATCGGGCATCAGAATTCATCGATATGTAACCCTGATCGAAGTGTCCTAAACCAGTGGGACTCTTGACCCCGGTACCCAAAATGTGTGGAATTCATGATCAGAGAATCCTGATTCTCGATCACAGAATCCCAGACATGAAGGACTCTTCACCAGCTATCAGATCAGATAGGAACCTCTAATGTGTGTGACCCCACAGGTTCGAACCTAAGCCGGTAGCATAAGAACCAATTCCTGTACTAATCGAAGTGACCATCTAGCAATGGTACCCGACGATCGGATAGGTTGAATGGTCACAATCGCAACACTCAGAACCTACGTGAATATGGTTACTGTATAATTCATCCTTTTGACCTCTATGTTTAGGATGACTCAGGATTAAACTGTCAACCCTGATTAGATCATCCGAATCGTGTTCAACTCAAACAGTCCTGTGACTCCTCACAAAGACTACCCTGGCTAAGGTTTTGCTAAATTGAAACATGACTGTACACAGCTCCTAAACTGGAGTGGTCAATCCCATCTTGACACACACACTGACAAGTCAAGTACTTGACTACACCCAGCAGCCTTCCGTCACTGAATTAGAAAATCAGATAGTCTAGTGCCTAACTATAGTGAGTTGCTTGCAAGTCACCATGGTGGTCTCAGGTCGGAGGGACATTTATACCCATATTCCATCGGAGTAAATTTGGATAGCAGAAATAGCTCCGGAGTCGGTCACGTTCAGTGCAGATGTACCCTTACATCTCACCTGTATGCCATACCAGTGTCTCCACACTCATTGGTTAAGAAAACAACCAACCTATATGGCACACAATGACCTATGCTTGATAAACGTTGTCGTCCTTGGTAACAACGTATCATTTGGTCGCGAATAGATTTAAGGACTAAATGACAAATCCTCCTTTGTCGAGTCTAAATGTCCTAAGGACTTCACCATAACATAGGAGTTCATTAGGAGATGAAATATTTTATGATGAAAAATGCCAAAATAATTTTTATTAATTCATAATTCATGTACATATACAAAAATGAGTACAACCATCAACAGACTGATGATTGACTTTGGGACACTATTCCCAACAATCTCCCACTTGCCCTAAAGCCAATCAGTGCAATATCTAATACCCATCTTCGACTTGCAGTCATCAAACTCCTTCACCGTAATGGCTTTAGTGAATGGATCGGTCAGGTTATTCTTTCCGTCAATCTTTTGAAGGTCGACGTCACCTCGATCCATAATTTTTTGGATGAGATGGTAGCGGCACAGAATATGCTTCGTCCGCTGGTGTGCCTTCGTTCCTTCGCCTGAGCAATGGCTCCAGAGCTGTCACAGTAGAGCAGAACTAGACCAACAAAGGAGGGTGCTACTCCGAGCTCGGTGATGAACTTTCTTAGCCACACCATTTCTATGGCAGCATCTGATGTAGTGATATACTCCGCCTCGCAAATGGAATCAGCTACAGTGTGTTGCTTGGAACTCTTCCAGCAGATAGCCCCACCATTAAGGGTAAAAATAAATCCCAACACGCTTTTGCTGTCATCGTGATCAGACTGAAAACTAGAGTCTATAAACCCTATAAGTCTCAAGTCCGATTCACCAAAAACAAGCCACTGGTCCTTAGTATTTCTTAAATACTTCAGGATAGTTTTAACAATCTTTCAGTGATTCTCCCCTGGATCAGATTGGTATCTACTCACTACCCTAGTGAGTATGCCACATCTGGTCATGTACATGTCATGGCATACATAATAGTTCTCACTGCCGAAGCATATGGAATCCTACCCATACGCTCTCTCTCTTGAGGTATTGTCAGACAATCTCTCTTCGAGAGAAAAATTCCATGGCCTATCGGTAAATAGCCTTTTTTGAAATTCTCCATGCTGAACCTCTTCAGCATAGTATCTATGTATGTAGACTGGGATAAATCAAGCAACCTTTTAGATCTATCCCTATAGATCCTCATCCCTAGGATGCAGGAAGCTTCTCCCAAATCTTTCATGGAGAACTGTGACGACAGCCAAATCTTTATTTCCTGTAATGCAGGGACATCATTTTCGATTAAGAGAATATCATCCACATACAATACAAGAAATACCACTACTGGACCATTAGCCCACTTATAAATGCATGGCTCTTCTCCGTTCTTAACGAAGCCATATATCTTGATCGTCCTATCAAAACGTATGTTCCAACTTCAAGATGCCTGCTTAAGTCCATAAATGGACCTCTGTAGTCTGTACACCTTAGACTCATCTGTGGATGTGAATCCTTCAGGTTGTGTCATATACACCTCTTCATCCAGCTCTCTGTTTAGGAAAGCTGTCTTCACATCCATCTACCAGATTTCATAGTCCAGATGGGCAGCTATCGCAAGCATAATCCGAATGGATTTAAGCATTGCCACAGGAGAAAATATCTCGTCATAGTCTATACCATAACGTTGACAATATCCCTTGGCAACCAGACGGGCTTTATAGGTTTTCACCTTTCCATCTGCGCCCCTCTTCCTCTTGAAGACCCACTTACACCCTATGGATTTTACTCCTTTGGGTGGGTTAACCAATATCCACACATCGTTGACCTTCATGGACTCCATTTCGGATTTCATGGCCTCTAGCCATTTCTCAGAGTCGGGTCTCTGCATTGCATCCATGTAGGTGATTAGATCCTCATCATTTTCATCAAGTTCAATAGGATCGTCATCCCAGATCAAGAAACTATAGTATCTATCCGGTTGATGTGGTACTCTACCAGATCGCCTTATGGGTGCTCGAACAATGGGCTCCGAATTTGGTCTAATCAAATTGATTCAGATTCAGCAATTTGTGTCGATTTTTTCACCTGTCGAACTTCGTTAAGTTCGACTTTAGAGGCAACAGTCCCTTCACCAAGGAACTCTTTTTTCAAAAAGATTGCCTTAAGGCTAACAAATACCTTTTGCTCATCAGCCAGGTAGAAATAATACCCTTCAGTCTCTTTTGGATATCTTATAAAATTACACTTGTCAGACCTAGGTCCTAGCTTGTCCGTAATTAAACGTTTAACATAAACCGAACACCCCCAAACCCTAAGGTGCGAGAGTACTGGCTTACATCCTATCCATATCTCATATGGCGTTTTGGTTATAGACTTGCTTGAAACTCTATTTAGAAGGTAACAAGCCGATTCAAGCGCATATCCCCAAAGGGAGATCGGCAGACCAGCAAACCCCATCATGGATCGATCCATGTCCAACAAGGTTTGATTCCTCCTTTCAGATACACCATTATGCTGTGGTGTTCCAGGAGGAGTCCATTGAGAGAGAATCTTATTCTCTCCAAGATATGTCAGAAACTCATTGGAAAGGTATTTACCTCCTCGATCAGATCGAAGAGTTTTAATACACTTTCCAGTTTATTTTTCTACCTCATTTCAGAATAGTTTGAACATTTCAAACGACTCCGACTTATGCTTCATTAAATAGACATACCCATACCTCGATAGGTCATCTGTGAAGGTTATGAAGTAGAAATATCTACCTTTAGCACTTGAGCTCATGGGTCCACATACATCAGAATGTACCAGACCCAAGAGTTCACTGGCTCGCTCACCTTTTCCAGTAAAAGGTGACTTGGTCATTTTACCAAGAAGACAGGACTCACAGGTTGGAAGTGATTCATAATCACCTACTTCAAGAATTCCTTCTTGAGCCAACCTGTTTATCCTATTCTTATTGATATGACCTAGCCTACAGTGCCAAAGGTAGACATCTGACACATTATCTATTTTAGGGTGTTTACCGGAGGTTTGAACAACATTAACAGGTTGTGATATAAAGTAAATTCTATTATAAAGTTGTCCAATAAACATTGTAACACCATTCAAAATGATATTATAAATATTTTCTTTTATTAAAAATTGATAACCGTTCATGGCCAAAAGGCCTACAAAAATAATATTTAATAAAAAGCTTGGACAATAGTGACATTCACTCAGAATTATATTTTGAGAATTGATTACAAGGTTCATGATTTCTAATGCTAGAACTGAAACTTTGCTTCCATCTCCACGTTCAGAAATCTCTCGCCTTCATCAAATCTCCTACTGACTTGTAGATCCTGCATCGAATTACAAATATGATAAGGGCTTCCGGTATCCAATACCCAGGCAGTAGTATCACAAATGAAAAAGTTGCAAGGTATTATCATATAAGTACCTTGCTTCTTCTTTGGCCTGTTCGGGTCCAGTGAGGCAATGTATAGAGGACAGTTCCTCTTCCAGTGCCCCTGCTTCTTGCAAAAGAAGCACTCCGCTTGGCTCTGGTCGGGCTTGCGCTTCTTTGACTAACCCTGTGCAAACATCCCAACATGCGGCTGCACTTTCTTATTCTTCTTCTTCTTCTTCTTCTTCCCTTTCTTAAAGGGTCGACGATCAGAAGAAGACCCTCCCACAATATTTACTGACTCCTTATGGAGCTGGTGGTCCTTCTCAAAGTTCTGCAGCAACCCCAATAAGCCATGGTAGTTCACTGCAGGCTTTGTCATTTGAAAATGAGTAAGGAAGGGAAGGTAGGACTTGGGCAGAGAATTAAGGATCGCATCCTCACCGAGCTGCTCATGCAAGGGAAAGCCCAGTTTACTCAGGCGCTCAATCATTTCGATCATGTACAGTACATGATCAGTGACTGAGGCTCCATCCCTCATCCGAGCATTGAAAATGGCACAACTAGTTTTGTGCCTTTCAACGTCGTCAGGCATGCCAAAGGAGTCGTTCAACATTTGAAGCATCTCCTATGGTTGGGTGTTCTCGAACCTGCGATGAACTCATCATTCATTGTCGCCAGCATAATGCACCGAACGGTGGTGCAGTCATTGAGCCACTTCTGGTAAGTGTCTCGGACCACCCCTCTAGCATTCAGGGCTGGCTCCTCAGGTGCCAGATCCGTTACCATATAAAGGATCTACTCATGCTCAAGGATGATTTTTAATTTTCGATACCAGCTATCGAAATTAGGTCCCATGAGCTTGTCATTATCTAATAATGATCGGAGTGACAGGGTAGTGGCCATAGCTGCATAAAAGAAAATCAGACCTATATTAGTACATAAATTATTTATACTAAAGACTTGGACTTTAGTCTAAAGTTTCTTCCAGTATTTTTACGAATTCCAATTTTGAGGAGGAAGAGACAAAAGAAAAGAAAAAAAAAATGAGGAGAAAAAAAAAGAGGAAAATGAACGGATAGCAATTTCAGAAACTTGGGATAACGTTCTATTTGGATAGGGCAAAAAAAAAGTCAACCCACATTTATCTCCAAGATCAAACCCACTTTCGCGAACCTTCCAACCAAGGATAGGGCGAAAAAAAAGTCAACCCACATTTATCTCCAATTCAAAGAATTACTTTAATTCCTTAGTGGGTACTAGAATTCACACAGACTACACACGAGCCCAACTTTGGTTGGTCAACCCATGTGCATCTATGGGTAGGTTCATAACCAGTTGTTTCTCTAAACAATTTCTAGTAATTAATTTTGCCCCAAAACCTAATCAGTAGGCTTTGGCCTTCACTGAAAAATCTGGTTAGGTCCAACCATTAACATGATTTGATTTGGTGAATCAGACCAATAAATGATCAAGCCCAACTTTGGTCGGCCAACCTAACCACCATCAGAAAGACTCAAACCAAATTATCATACTATGAATGATAATTCCATTAGTCAATAAGCATCAGGCCTTTGGGCCTCCAATAATTATTAAACTAATGGACTCATTATCACTCACTTAATGGGAGGCTATAACTTAGTTATCAATATAACTTAATCATTTTTAGGACCTAATAATTTTTGAGGATTTTATTAAAGAATAGATGAGAAGATAAATTATCAGCCAATTTCAATCCTCCCACTGACTTCACCAAGTTAGTTTAAAAAGGATTTAATTAAAGCCAACATTAGGAGCACCTAAATCAGTCACACTGATTTACCTAATGACATAGGTGAGCCCTAATCACTAAGTGATCTAATCAAAACCTAATTCACCAGGTTGGCCAGGTAAGTGAGATCAGTGGTGGAGATAAGCCATTAACTCGTCAGAGATCGAATCACTGTGAGTAGCTCCTGCTTAAAAACCACTGGTCAAACTGCCAAACTTACCTTAGACACCAATCGGTTCATTAGTTTTAATTTGATCAACTTAGTAAACAGGGTTTCACCACGTAGCCATGAATTAAGTCTATCTTGGTCTAGTTAAAGACATGGACCCATTCAACTACAACTATTGGAGTTGAGTCTAGAGTATCCTTGACCTAATCTAATTTAACTTTTGATTAGATTTGACCAATTACTCTAATTTAGTCCATTTCTTTAAGCTAACCTTAGTCTAACCCAATTATGGACCTAATCCATCCAACCCATTGACCCACAAGTTTATGCAATTGTTTTAGTTCTTAATTCACAATTCTAGACCTACTAGACAACACTTAATTCTTTTAATTAAGTATTTGGGCTGATGGGTCAGGGTTTGACATTTCGAAAATAATTTTTAAATTTAAAAAGTTTTATTTTCTATTCACCAAATATGTTGACTCATTTTACAAATAGATCAGCACATTTCATAAATAGCAATCCTATTGCTAATTACATAACAGAAAATAACTCAATCAAAATAAATCATGAATATTCTTTTAGATCTAATCTAATACATTCATGATAAATTTTACAATTAAATCTATACAATTAATTCCTTTCGCTGCTTCATCTGTATGGGATATAATTACAGCAGCACCCCTACTGCCATAGGAGACCCCATCGAATGGGAGGAGAGGGCCTTTAAACCCTACTTTTCTCCTATGACCGGACAGCCATGGCAACCAACCCAATTTGATTACTTGCTACTTGGATCAAGTATATCTAAATATACCAATTTCAAAATTTAAATTTTAAATTTCAAATTTCAAATTTTAAACAAATTTTAAATTTTAAATTTCAAATTTTTGAATTTCAAATTTTGAATTTTAAATTTTCAATTTTAAATTTGAAATTTCAATCAAATTTCAAATTTTAAATTTTAAATTTTAAATTTTAAATTTTTGAATTTTGAATTTTGAATTTCAAATTTCAAAATTCAAATTTTAAATTTTGAATTTCAAACTTTTGAATTTTGAATTTTGAACAACTTTCAAAATTCAAATTTTAAAATTTGAATTTTAAATTTCAAATTTAAACTTTTAGATTACAACTTAATCTATGCATGCAAATTCATATATCATATTTTAGAACCAGCTCTAATACCATTTGTGGGGAAAATCAGTGCAGGGGTAAAATGGTAATTTTAAAACTTTTCAAAATCACTATTTTACAGTGGAAATTATTAATTAATCTAATTAATTAATAAAAATTTATCTTATACTAGGATCTAAATATGATATATAGCATGCATATATTTAAATTTAAAATTTAAATTTGAATAGTAAACACTTTACTGTAATGTGTTCAGAACACAATACCTTTGTGCGGGTAGTAGATCGTCGCAATCTGGTCACCGTCGAGAGAGTCTGATCATCGTGATGTAGTCACACAGTATGTCTAGCCTCTGCGGATCATCCACACGAAGCTCCCGATCTGATCGACTCCTCACGAGTGCTAGATCGTTGTAGAGCCCTTTCGATGGCTGATGTTGATCGAACTCCTTCGATCGATGTCTGTCGATGCTTTGGATGCTTTAGATCATTAGCAGATGTGCTTGAGAGGATGTTAAAGATCTTTTTGAAATTTGGTGGGCTCACGATACTCGTAGCTCACCTTCTCACTTTTTGAACTCCAGGCTGAAACTCTGAAGAACTCACTGAAACCCTGTGCATATTTTTTCTTTCTTTTCTTTCTTTTTCTCTCAAAAGGATATAGACCTTCACCTTGCACACAAAGGATTCCTCACATCCAAATTTTCTCTCCAAAAATTTTCTTTCACACGCCCCACTCTTCTCCTCCTTTTAAAACAACAACCAAGGTCTTATCCACGTGAGAGGATAAAGATGAGTAATTGCACATTTGAATTCAAATCAAATTTTGAATTCAAATGGAAACTAATTTATCCCTATTTACTAAGGGCGTGAGAAGAGGAGGGTGTGGCTTAATTTGTGCCTGAGTGATTTCATGAGAAACATTTTCTCGTGTAATAAATAGGGCATTAAAAGAGGATAAGGTCAAGGCGCTAAGATTGGTTGCTCTTTCAAATTCAAACTTTGTTTTGAATTTAAGTGGCCAACCAATCATCCTTATCCACTCATATGGTGCATTAAAGAAGGGTGTGAGGAGGGCTTTGCATGAGAAAAAATTTATGAGAACTTCCTTCTCGTGAATTCAAATGGGTGCAGTGGAAGTGAGGTGGCGCAGGGAGAATGGGTCAAGGTGGTTTCATTATTTAAACCAACCTAATTGAACCAAATAAGTTAGGTCCAATTAGACTAATTTAAACCCAACTTAATTAGGCTTAATTAGGCTCAATAAAATCTTAATCAAATCAAGAATTGATTAAGCCCAACCCCTGATCATATCAGGGACCAAACCATCTCGACGATTAGGTCAACTCTTAACCTAATCGGGTCAAACCCAACTGAATCCAATTCAATTGGACTTGATCCAAAATTAATTACTAAATCAAATTGAGTTAATTAGTGATCAAATCACTAATTAAACCTCTCATAAATATTGAGTCCAAATTTGATGGATAATCGGGCATCAGAATTCATCGATATGTAACTTTGATCGAAGAGTCCTAAACCAGTGGGACTCTTGACCCCGGTACCCAAAATGTGTAAAATTCATGATCAGAGAATCCTGATTCTCGATCACAAAATCTTAGACATGAAGGACTCTTCACCAGCTATCAGATTAGATAGGAACCTCTAATGTGTGTGACCCCATAGGTTCGAACCTAAGCTGGTAGCACAAGAACCAATTCCTGTACTAATCGAAGTGACCATCTAGCAATGGTACCCGATGATCGAATAGGTCGAATGGTTGCAATCGCAACACTCAGAACCTACGTGAATATGGTTATTGTATAATTCATTCTTTTGACCTCTGTGTTTAGGATGACTCGAGGTTAAACTGTCAACTCTGATTAGATCATCCGAATCATGTTCAACTCAAACAGTCCTGTGACTCCTCACAAAGACTACCCTGGCCAAGGTTTTGCTAAATTGAAACATGACTGTACACAGCTCCTAAACTGGAGTGGTCAATCCCATCTTGACACATGCACCGACAAGTCAAGTACTTGACTACACCCAGCAGCCTTCCGTCACTGAATTAGAAATTCAGGTAGTTCAGTGCCTAAGTGCAGCGAGTTGCTTGCAAGTCACCATGGCGGTCTCAGGTCAGAGGGATATTTATACCCATATTCCATCAGAGCAAATCTTGACAGCAGAAATAGCTCCGAAGTCGGTCACGTTCAGTGCAGATGTAGCCTTACATCTCACCTGTATGCCATACCAGTGTCTCCACACTCATTGGTTAAGAGGACAACCAACCTATATGGCACACAACGACCTATGCTTGATAAACGTTGTCGTCCTTGGTAACAACGTATCATTTGGTCACGAACAGATTTAAGGACTAAACGATAAATCCTCCTTTGTCAAGTCTAAATAGTCCTAAGGACTTCACCATAACATAGGAGTTCATTAGAAGATGAAATATTTTGTGATGAAAAATATCAAAATAATTTTTATTAATTCATAATTCATGTACATATATAAAAATGAGCACAACCATCAACAGGCTGACGATTGACTTTGGGACACTATTCCCAACACTGCTGTCAAGAGTCACTCCGAAGGGATATAGGTATAAGTGTCCCTTCGATCTGAGATCACCATGGTGACTTGCAAGCAACTCACTATACTTTGGTGCTGGACTATCTGAATTTCTAATTCAGGATCAAAAAATTTTGGGTACAATCAAGTACTTGTGAAGTCGGTACGTGAGTCAAGATGGAATTGACCACTCTAAGAGATTGGGGAGAATACTTTGTGTTTCAATTTAGCAAGACCTTAGCCAAAGCAATCCTTGTGAGGAGTCACAAAATTTATCAGATTGAGACACATAATGGATATACCATTAAGAGTTGACAGATTAAACTGTAAGTCATCCTAGCATCAAAGGTCAAAAGGATGAATTATACGGTAACTATATTCAAATAGGTTCTTGAATGTTGCTTTGCATACATTCGTCTATCCGGATGTCAGGTATCATTGTTAGATGGTTACTTTGATTGGTACAGAAATCAGTTTCTGTGCTACTGACTTAAGTTCGAACCTATGGGGTCACACATATTAGAAGTTCCTCTCTGATCACATGGCTAATCTGAAGAGTCCCAATCAATAAGGACTCTGGTGAAGAGTCTCACTGGATGGGGACTTTAGAAAAGAATCTCACTAGATTTGGACTCTATCATTAATGAAGGATTAATTAGTGATTAGATCACTAATTAGCTCAATTTGATGGAGCATTAAAGTCTAGAAGATGTCTAATTATGTTATGAGATGACCTAATCAGTAAGGGAGAAATGATCCTAATTTGATCAGATCTATGGCTCAATTAATTTATTGATTTGATCAAGTTTAATTAAGTTTATAGAAGCTTAATTAGATTAAGTTCATCATATTTTATTTGGATCTAATTAGACTAGGTTTGAAAGAAATCCAATTGGTTAAACAATAGAGTCCCAAATGAATAGGACTCTATCTCTTGCGCCACCTAAATTGTATCATATCTTTTCTCACCATATAAAATTATTTTTTATATGAGAAATTCAAAAAATAATCCTTCTTTTGTCACCCACTAGGGATAGGGATTGATTGTTTTTATTTAAATTTAAATTAGTTTGAATTTCAACTTAAAACCTTATCCATATCCTTCCACATGTTAGCTGCTTTTGAAGGGGTCTATTGTGTATGATAAAAGGAGATCTTCTCAATTGATTCTCATATCTAATTTTCTTTGGTAAGTCTCTCTTTAAGTTAGATAAGGGTGAAAAGAAGTTGGAGTCAAATTGAAATTCAAAAGAATTTGAATTATAACAAACTCCAGTCCTTATCCTGTTTTATTAGGTTTGTGCAACAACCATAATTAGGCCACAATTTTGTGTGCTAAATGATGGAAACTTTTCACTGTGAGAAATCAGAGAGAAATAAGGTCAAAAATACTATTTTGGGATGTGAGGATTTGGTGGTTTTCCTTCGTTCTTGCTGTGAACCAAAAAAGAGACCGTTCTCCTCTTGGGTGAGAGACCTAAAACTGTTCTAGTTTTTTGGGTGAGGAAAAAATCAAAGAGAAGAGAGGATTCATCTAATTTTTCTTCACCATCCAGCATCCTCCTTTAATCCATCTTCAACATTGAAAAGATTTGAGGTGAGCGAAGAAGGAGATCAAGTTAGATCTGCCATCAGAAGCCGACTGTACGAGCTAGCACTCTTGCAGAGGGCTAATCAATCCAAGGGGCTTCGTGTGGACCATCCATAGAGGTCGGATGCTTGTGCAGCTATGAGCAACCAGAGAGGACTTTCAGATCTACGTTCTCGATTATAGAGTTTGACTGCCCATGCTCAAGTATTGGGTTCGGACCCTAGAATTGGTAGATTAGATCTATTACTAAATGCTGTCTTTTGAGTTCACATGCTTGTTATTTTAGATTTAGATTTTTATGCATATAAATTCATGTCATAGATCTATTTGTAAGAGTTTTAAGATAAGATCTTATACATATATTTATAAATTAAATAGTTTAATCTAATATTTTTTTACTGAAAAATTTTGAAATGCATGCATAAAACTCCTGCGCATCCCAAATGGTGGGGGTCCCCCTATTGCCTTCCGAAGATACCAATAAATTGGTCAGATCAGCTAACGAAACTAATTAAATAACCATATCTCATTAACTTACCTTAGACACCAATAGGTCGATCGTTCAGAATTGGTTAGCTCTAGCGAATCAGGCTCAAACCAATGAGCCAAATTTGGTCCTTAGGTTAATCGATTCTACATATGGGATTCAAACAATTTGATCAATAACAATTGTATGATCATTAACTTAATTGATCTGACTCCAATCAACACTTGACTTGGTTTGATCAATTACTTAATCGAATTAGACCAATATAACTTAAATTAAAAACCTTAAATGCAATCCTATTACATGACCTAATTTTTGATTTTCTTATGACAAAAACTCTCATGCACAAACACAAATTTAGGATTCTAAAATTATATTTCAGATCTAAATTTATTACATAAAAATAAATTTTAAAATATAAAAATAATTTTCAAATTTTAGTATACAAACATATATTACATATATGCATGTAAAATCAGATATAAACCAAATTTCAGATCTAAGCATGATATCATATATCTCATATACTAATCATGGATCAGATTAAAAGTAAATTTATGATCTAAATATGTAATCATATATCATATATATGAATCAAAATTCAGATCATATAAAAATTTAGATTTTATGCATGCATCTATGTATCACATGAACATGAACTAGAACTCTTTCTAAATCAAAATTCAGATCTATGTATGCAATTATATTTCAACTATATTAAATCCAAAATCAAATTTCAAATTAGAAGATCTATCTATATATCTCATGTATCAAGAAAAAAATCTGATTTTGAAACCTTTTCAAAAACATATATATCAAAATTCAGCATATGAAAACCTGTAGCTCTGATATCACTGTTGGAATTTGGGGTTTGGTATATATATATGTATTTCAAAAATTTTATTTTCTAAATACTATAGTAGAGAATAAGATTAAAATATTTTTAATCTAAATTATACATGCATAAAAATATAAAACTATATGGATCTATCTCATATACTAAAATTGATATATGCTGAATTCAGATTATTATCAAATCACATACCTGTTTCGTAATCCTTTTCTTCAAATTTGGTTCTGAAAGAGAACATGTTCTCTCTTAGCCATACAAGTATCCGATTTCTATAAGTATCCACTCAGGATTAGCTTAGAACAGTCCTCTTTAATCTAAATTTTGGTTCCTCAAAATTTAGCCTGCTGAATTTGAACGAAGCCTGAATCACGATCAACGCTTAATCTTTCTCCTTGATCTTCTTCTTCTCCTCTTCTTTAGAGTTTCTCCTTGCTTTGTGCTGCTACAAGGCACCAGCAACTAATAAATTATGAGAAATCACATATCTATTTCGTAATCTTTTTCTTCAAATTTGGTTCTGAAAGAGAACAGGTTCTCTCTTAGCTGTACAAGTATCCGGTCTCTATAAGTATCCACTCAGGATCAGCTTGGAACAGTCCTCTTTAATCTAAATTTTGGTTCTCTCAAAATTTAGCCTGCTGAATTTGAACGAAGCCTGGATCACGATCAACGCTTGATCTTTCTCCTTGATCTTCTTCTTCTCTTCTTCTTTAGAGTTTCTCCTTACTTTGTGCTGCTACAAGGCACCAGCAACTAGTAAATTATGGGACGCCCAACACCTTAGGCGTAGAACTCCTTGGGACTCGCATCCCAAGGGATGGGCATGTAGAATGCCCAAGAGAAGAGAAAGGGAGAGGAAGAGAGAGCATGGGAAGAGCCTTTGGGTATGAGGGGCTGCTGGTTTGGATACTCTAGGGACCTTAGGGGAGGTCCTTTTAAATAGGCATAAGGACTGAATCCTATTCAAACACATAATACAAGTCCTACTTGCATTGGGTTTTATATTAACTTAAGTTATCCGACTTATTTTAGGAGACCCTTTAGGCACCAACAATTGGGGCCCTTACACTCATAATTAGATACCTCAAAATACACCCAAAAGACATGCCATAAGAGAACTAAAAACCCTCTAATCAATGGACATGCCCAACTTGATCAAATCAAGGTGGTGCCCAAAAATAACTATCAAGAAAATTAATTACGAACTTGCACCCTTAATTAATATGATCTATAACCTTAGACACCCAACAATTGAAGTCTCATGAATCTAATTCATGTAGATTATAAGTAGATAATTAAGTTAGATTTATCTTATCAAATAAGTAATCCCAACAGAAAGAAGAATTGGGTCCAACCATGTGCTAGCAAGGTTATCATGAACCCAATAGGTTTCTCTAAACCCAATTGACACTTTATAAGCTTAATTACTTATTTCAGACCTAATTCTTTTATTGTGTGACCCCATAGGTTTAATTCTATCTAGTAGTGATATACAATGATCTCTATCATTGTATCATTGAAACACTTTTCAATGAGTCAAAATAATTCCATTATAACTCAGCAAGGATTGTCGATCTAGAACGATCCTAGTGAGCTCTCACAATCTACCAGTGACATCTAGCAGCATGTAGTGACAACTCAGTAGAACTGAAATGAACCTTTAGGTATAGTTAACATATGATTTAGTCCCTCTATCGTGAGTTTTGACTAGATGGCAGATCATGGATAAATCCTCAAACCTCAACATTAGTCATATGATAGATTTGATTAGCTTAAGTTCAGTTGTGACTTCTATGAAAATTCTTTTTTATCAATCACACTACTACAGCCATAGATTCTTGAACTTAGCCTTTCAAATCCCATAAGACTACTCCTCTTTATCAAGGTCGATAGATCCTATGTTGATGCGCATCCCACTCCTACAGTAGACCAACTGCCACCAACATCCACTACAAGAGCTCATTGAGATTCATGTTTATGTGTCAGTCAAACTTCAGTAGCCTCACTGCGAGCAGCAGTATAATCTTAAGTAAAAGATCAGTCACATAACTACAGCATCGAGATAATTACTGATGATTGAATAGAAATTCAAGTGATCTCTCGTATAGTCATGCTCAGTACTAGTTGTTCTCTAACAACTACCTACACTCATCGTTCTATGTCTCTACATAATAAATCAGAGACTCATCTATTCTGAAGGAAGCGATTTGTGCACCAGTCTATCCAGATCTATCACCGTCCTTATAATGATCCTATAATCGAGAGTATTTAAAAATTAAATACATGTCTTTAGTTCTCAACACTTTGAGAATATATATCAAAACTAATTTCATGGATGGTTCAAAGATATATCACACTTAAATAAAAAAAAATTATCTTTTTATTGATCATATTAATATATTAAGTATAAAATTATGCTCTAAAAATATTACAATGTGTCAGTCATACTAATTTCTAGGACATACATCGAACATTTCATCCTAGAAAAAAATAAAAAAAAATCTAAAAGAAGAACTCCTTCTCCAGGGCTGTGCACTAAAAAGAAGATATTTCTTCTTTCTTCTCTTTCTCTCTTTGGAAAGAATTTTTTTTGTCCAATTTTCTATTGTAAAACCAGCAGAGGAGCCTCTCGTTGATGTCTAAGAGCCAGCAAGTAAGTCTCCCAAAATTTTTTCAAAAAGGGAGGGGAAGAGGGGCTTGGTGTGTGGAGCTTTTGGGCCATCCAACTCTTGGATGCCCCCTCCATCTTTTTGGGCGACAAGAAAAGAGAGGGGAGACATCTTATTTCTCATGGAAGAAATAAGCAAGCATGGCACTTTATGATAGGCATGGGTTTTCTCACATTGAAGAGGGATGTGGGGCGTGGAGAACTTATATAGATGGGTTTTGGGTTGGTTCAGCTCTATTCCAAATAAGGCTCATGAGTCTTTTTCCAACTCTAACTAATTCTTGGATCCAATCCTAACTAACTTATAAATTAGTTATAACAAATTAACTAATTAGGTCCTAGCCCAATTATAAAATCAATTAGGCTCCAATCCAATTAGAAAATTAGTTAGATTAAAACTCTATTGATTTAGGAATTGATTCTCAAATATTTTTCTTTAACATTTTTAGGAAAATATTTGATAATAGAGCTTAATCCAATCAAGCCTATTATCCAATAGGATTTGATCCAATTGAATCCTATATCAAACTAAATTGAATCTTATTCAACTCAAAATTTGATTTGCATCCCTGAGATCTATTGGAATATGTCATATTATCCAATAGGGCTGCATCCAATCAATCCAAAACAAACCTAACTAAATTTAACTCAATTAGATTTGATCCAATCTCCATTACTCAATTAGATTGAGCCAATAATAATTAAATTATTAATTAATTATTTTTTTAATTTATCAACTATTAGTAAATAATTTATTGCAATGATTGCATAGGATTAATCATCAGTCACATTGATAATTAAATTCTTCAATGATTCATATTTGTCGATCAACCATTTGATCAGACAAATACTTCTATGTGTGTGACCCTATAGGTTTGAACCTAAATCGATAGCATAAGAATAATTTGTGTACCAATCGATGTAACCATCTAGTAATGGTGACCCGATATCTGGATAGGCCAACTATATTCCCAGCAACACTCGAGAATCTATGTGGATATAGTTACCGTATAATTCATCCATTTGACTCTCGATGCTCCAAGATGACTTAGGGTTAAACTGTCAACCCAAGATGAGTGGTCTACATTGTATCTCAATCTCAAAAATCTTATGACTCCTCACTAGGACTACTCTGATCAGAGTTTTGCTAAATTAAAACACAATGATGCATCATCTTCAGTTTTACTTGGAGCGATCAATTCCATCTTGACTCACACTCAGACTTCACAAGTACTTGACTGTACTCAGAAACTTTTCATCATCAAATTAGAAATTCAGATAGTCTGGCACCAAAGCATAGTGAGTTGCTTGCAAGTCACCGAGGTAGCCTCAGATCAGACGGACACTTATACCCATATCCCATCAGAGCAATCCTTGACAATAGAGCGCTCCAAAGGTGGTCATGCTCAGTGAAATATACTCTTACATATCACCCAAATGCCATACCCATGCCACCACATATCTTGGTTAAGAGGATAACCAACTAATATGGCACACAATGATCTATCTTCGATACAATTATCATCCTTGCAATAATTATATCATTTGGTCGTGAGCAGGATTTAAGAACCATACCATAAATCCTCTTTTATCATTTTGGAAGTAGCCCTAAGGACTTCATCATAACATATGAGTTCTATTTAAAAGATGTATTCTCATGATAAATTTGCCTGATAATATTTATCATTTTATAATTCATATACATGTATGGAGCACAATCATCTACAACCTAGATGATTGGCTTTAGGACATATTTTTCAACAACTCTCACTTGGACTAAAGTCAATCAGATCGGTATCAAATATCCATCTTTTATTTTAGATCATCGAACTCTTTAGATATGATTGCTTTAGTCAATGGATCAGCCAAGTTTTTCTTTCGATCGATCTTTCTAAGGTCGACTTTATTTCGATCTTATCGACCAAAGTGATTGCAATGCAAAAAATATTTGGTTCACAGATGGAATATCGATTCTTCAGTTTGAGCTATGGCTCCAGTGCTGCTGTCATTACAGAAGTACTGGACCATCAATGAAGGATGCCACTCCAAGCTCACTAATAAACTTTCATAACTAAACAACTTTTTTACTAGCATCAAATGCCGCAAAGAATTCCATATCGCAAATAAAACTGGCTATTGAATACTGCATGGAACCTTTTCAGCATGTTGCTCCACTTTTTAGGATAAAAATATAAACTGACATAACTTTATCATTTCAATCCGACTATAAATTAGAATCAATATTTCATAGATTTTAAATCAGATTCTTCATAAATGAGCAATTGGTCTTTAGTATTTCATAAATACTTAAGGATGGTTCTTATTGTAGGAAAGGAAAATTATTTCTCTTCGGATAGGTCGAGTTGCATCTAAAATTTTTTTACAAATCTATATGAATAAGGATCAAATTCTTACCTGAATAATAATAGAACTAGAGATCAAATCTTTAAAAATCTCAAATAAACCTTCACAGAAGCCTGAAAGTGTAGACTCTCTACTTCGCATGTCTGCCAAACAATGCAGGAAAGCGAAATGAACTCCGATCAAATTACCTTTGCAATCCAACCAAATGAGAGAGGAGAGGTGCTGGTGTGATGCCTCACACCAGCAAAGGGGATGCCTAAGATGGGCCCACGGCAAGGGAGAGGATGGGTGGCAATGATGGGGAGATGCCATGGAAGGAAGGAGATCCCTCTTCTCATGCCTCTCTCTCTCTTTCTCTCTTCTCTCAATCTAATTTATTTCTTATGCATCCATAGATAGAGACCCTCTTTATTTATAGATATTTTTTATGACCCAATAAGTATAAGACTCTTAACTCAAACATGCTTTGAATCAGTCCAAAACTCATGAAAGAAGGACTCTAACATGAGATAGAATTGCTATCAAATATGGCATCCACAAAGCACCCATTCCCACACCCATATGGGATACCCACAACTAGCACCATACCAGGTACTGGTCAGCCTAAGGGAGAAGAGAATCCTAGTGCAAGTAGGATTCCTAATATCTCATCCAAAATAAATCTGATTTGAATCCAATTCGAGCTGGTTCGAAATAATTTTAAAAGACTATCAATCCCAAACTCTTTAAGATTTTTGTACCAAGTCTAACTTAGAATTTTAGATCTAATTAAGTCTAATTAATTTAGATTTAATCTAAAATTAATTAGTACTTAAATTTAATCTCTCATATGCTTCATGGATCATAGATCAGAAACTATTCATCCTGGGGATTGAACCTGAACCTCATGTATGGTGCGAGATAGACATATTTAACTCTTCAATCTCGTTTGACCCATAACTTAATTCTTAATTAAATTAGCTTATATATTCAATCAAATCAAGTACTTTCAAATTGGATACATAAACATAGGCCAATACTTTCCTACTTTATCTGACTTGTATGCGTGACTCTATAGGTTCAAACACTAAGTCGGTAGCACAAGAATCGATTCCTGCACTAATCGAGATACCATCTAGCAATGATTCCTGACCTTGAGATAGGTCAAATTATCATAAAAGAATATTTTAGAACTCATACATATGGTTACCACATAATTCATCTTTTTGATCCTGAATGCTCTAGGATGGTCTTAGGTTAACTGTCAACCGAGATCGCTTCATCCATATTATATTTTAACCTTTCAAATCCATCTCATGGATTATCCTGATCAAGATTTTACTAAATTAAAATACTGCGATACATCAACTCCAATAATTTGAAGGGGTCATCCCATTTTGATCCATACATAGACTTTGTAAGTGCTTACTGTACCTAGTAACTTTCTGTCACTGCATTAGAAATCTAGATAGTCTGGCAGTAAAGCACAGTGAGTGCTTGTAAGTCATTATGGTGATCTCAGGTCTGAAAGACACTTATACCCATATGTTTTGCGAGCAGTTTTGACAGCAGAATGCTTAGCAGGTGAGTCACTTGTTCAGTGATGATGTACTCCAATATCTCACCTGTATGCCATACTAGTGTCACTACACTTCTTAGTTAAGAGAATAACCAACCTATATGGCACATAATAACCTCCACTCGATAAACGTCATCATCCTGTAATGACATATCATTTGATCGCAAACATATTTAAGAACTATATGATAAATCCTCTCTTTATCATATACTAACATAGTTCTAAGGACTTCATCACAACACAAGAGTTTAAAGAAGATGTAACTTTATAATGAAAAATATCAGAATAAATTTTATTTATTAATTAATAATTCATATACAAAGAAAAACTCAATCGTCACAGGATTAGTTTTAGGACATAATTTTCAACAACTCCTACTTGGACTAAAGCCAATTGGGACAGTATCTTATACCCATCTTTCATTTGAAGTCATTGAACTCTTTGATCCTGAGAGCTTTAGTGAAGGGGTCAGCTAAGTTCTCCTTTTCATCAATCTTTTGAAGCTCGACATCACCTTGGTTCACGATCTCTCACACCAGGTGATAGCGGTACAAAATATGCTTGGTACACTGGTGTGACTTTGGTTCTTTCACTTGAGCTATGGCACTGAGCTGTCACAATACAGCAGGATAGGGCCATCAATAGAAGGTGTTACTCCCAGCTCGGTGATGAATTTTTGCAACCACCCCACCTCCTTTGTAGCATCTGATGTAGCATTGTATTCTACTTCACATACAGAATCGACCACAATATATTGCTTGGAACTCTTCTAGCAAACAACTCTTCTATTTAGAGTAAATACGAGTTCGACATGCTTCTGCTGTCATCACTATCTGACTGAAAACTGGATTCAATATATTCCACAAGTTTCAAGTCAGTGTCTTCATAGATAAGTCATTGGTCTTTAGTATTTCTCAAATACTTAAGAATTGCTTTCGCAATCTTTCAATGCTTCTCATCCAGATCAGACTGATACGTACTCACTACCCTTAATGAATAGGCCACATCCGACCTCGTACACATCATAGCGTACATGATAAATCTCACTATCGAAGCATATAGTATTATATTCATATGCTCTCTCTCCTCAGAAATTGTTAAATAATTTTTTTTGGAGAGAGTAATTCTATGGCCTATCAGAAGATAGCTTCTATTAGAATTATCCATGTTGAATCGCTTCAACAAGATATTGATGTACGTAGATTAGGACAATCCAAGCAACCTTCTAGATCTATCCCTATAGATCTTCATCCCTAGGATGTAGGATGCTTCTCCCAAGTCCTTCATGAAAAATTGTAATAATAATCACAGGTTCACACTCTGCAAAATCGAAAAGTCATTTTTTAGTAACAATATGTCATCCACATCAGAACAAGGAAGATGACTATAGAATCGATAGCCCATTTGTAGATGCAAGGCTCTTCTTTATTCCTAACAAAGTCATATATTTTGATCATCTTATCAAAATGCATGTTCTAACCTCTAGACACATGCTTAAGTCCATAAATAGACCTATTCAGCTTGCATACTTTTGACTCATCTATGGATGTAAACTTTTCAGGTTGTATCATATACACCTCTTTTTCTAACTTTTCATTAAGAAAAATAATTTTAACATCTATTTTTTAGATCTCATAATCTAAGTATGCAGTGATAGTAAGCATAATCTGGATGGACTTGAGCATTGCCATAAGAGAGAACATCTTGTCATAGTTAATACCATAATGCTGACGATAACTCTTGACAACTAAACGGACTTTATAGGTCTCTATCTTTCCGTCTGCTCCTCTTTTCCTCTTGAAAACCCATTTACACCCTATAGATTTTATCCCTTCGGGTGGATCAACTAGTATTCATACACCATTGATCTCCATGGACTCCATCTCAGACTTCATGGCTTCAAGCTATTTCTGGGAGTCAGGCCTTTGTATGGCCTCCATATAGGTGATTAGATCCTCATCATTCTCATCAAGTTTGATGGGATCACCATCTTGGACTAAGAAACTGTAGTATCTATCCGACTGATGCGGTACTCTATCAGATCTCTTTAATGGCACCTCCACTAACTCCAAATTTGATTCTCCAATCAAATCTAATTTTGTATGTGTTGGTCCTTCCATCTCTTGAACTTCATCAAGTTTAATTTTACAGGCATTAGCTCTTTCACTGAGAAACTCTTTTTTCAAAAAGACTGTTCTGCTGTTGAAAAATACCTTTTGTTCTGCAGTGAGGTAAAAGTAGCACCCTTTAGTTTCTTTTGGGTACCGTACGAATAAGTATTTATCAGACTTTGGTTTAAGCTTATCTATCTTTAAATGCTTGACATAAGCTGGATACCCCCAGACCCTAAGGTGTGAGAGCACTGACTTATGCCCAGTCCATATCTCGTATGGAGTTTTATCGACAGACTTGCTCGGCACTTTATTCAAAATATAGTAGGTAGTTTCTAGAGCATATCCCTAAAAGAAGATTGGCAGACTCGCAAAGCCCATCATGGATCGAACCATATCTAACAAGATTTAATTCCTCCTCTCGGATACCCTGTTATGTTGTGGTGTTTCAGGAGGGGTCTACTGTGAGAGAATCCCATTCTCTTGTAGATATGTCAGAAAATCACTGGTGAGGTATTCACCTTCTCAGTCTGACTGAAGGATCTTAATACTTTTTTAGTCTGTTTCTTTACTTCAGCACGAAATTATTTGAACATTCAAATGATTCTGACTAATGCTTCATAAGATAGATATACCCATACCTTGATAGGTCGTTTGTAAACGTAATGAAGTAGTAGTATCCTCCTCTGACACTTTGTTCATAGATCCGCATACATCAGTATGTATTAGACCTAGAACATCGTTGGCTCTTTCATCTTTTTCCTTAAAAGATGATCTTAGTCATCTTACCAAGTAGATAGGATTCACAGGTAGGCAATGATTCATAATCATCTATTTCAAGGACATGTTCCTTGATTAACCTGTCAATCCTACTTTTGTTCACATGACCATGCCTACAATGCCAAAGATAGGATTCAATGACATTATCTAATTTAGGATGTTTACTGGTTGTGTATATTATACTAACAGATCATGATATTATGTATATACCATGTTTTAACTGTTCACATATAATTGTAATATCATTCATAATGATATCACAAAAATTATCCTTTATTATAAACTTGAAACTAAGTTTGGCTAAAAAGCCTACAAAGATGATATTCATTAAAAAAGAGAGACAATAATAACAATCATCTAACATGACACTACTGGACTCAAAAACAAGCTACAAAGTTCTCAAGACCAGAACTGGAACAAGACTTCCATCATTAATGTTTCAGAACCGCTCGCCTTCTCGAAACTTCCTACTTACCTGCAATCCCTACAATGAATTGCATATTTTAATTAGACTTATGGTATCTAATATCTAGATAGTAGTATCACAAATAGAGAAATCACAAGGAGTTATCATATAAGTACCTTGCGAAGTAACCATTTGCTTCTTTCTCTTATTTTTAGGCCTGTTTGAGTCAAGGATGGCTATGTAAGTAGGACAATTCCTCTTCCAATGACCCAAGTTCTTATAGAATAAGTATTCTGTCTGGCTCTTATCAACTTTTAATATTTTGCTCTACTTAGGATTGGCGGCACAGGATTTCTATACTTTTTTCTTCTTTCCTCTCCTAGAAAATCGACGTCCTATAGATGAACCTCTCACTAAATTCATCGACTCTTTCTTGAGTTGGTGGTCTTTCAAAAGTCTGCAGTAATCCTAGCAAACCATGATAGTTTACCATAAGCTTTGTCATTCTGTAATGACTGAGAAAGGATAGATATGATTTTGGTAGCGAGTTGAGAATAGCATCCTTGCCTAACTGTTCATGCAACGGAAAGCCAAATTTGCTAAGGTATTCAATCTGCTCAATTATGTACAATACATGATTGGTGACTGAAGCTCCTTCTTGTATACGGGCATTGAACACTACACAGGGGGCTTGTGTTTCTCTGCATTCTCAAGGGTGTCGAAGGACTCATTCAATATTTGAATGATCTCCTCTGGTTGCGCATCCTCGAACTTACGGCTAAGTTTGTCATTCATAGCTGCCCTTATCATACAATACATAGTCATGCAGTCATTGAGCCACTTCATATAAGTATCTCTCACGGCACGAGAAGTGTTGGCAGCAAGTTCTTTAGGTGCCTCATCTGCAAGGACATATAAAATCTTCTCGAGCTTCAAGATGATCTTCAACTTTCGATACCAGCTATCGAAGTTGGGTTCGGTGAGCTTGTCGCTATCCAACAGCGTACGGAGGGATAGTGTATTGGCCATATTTGAAAAAAAAAAATAAGCCTATTAGTATATGAATTACTTTTAATCCTAAAGACATGAATTTTAGTCTAAAGGTTCTCTCACTATTTTACGAATTAGTAGCCTCTACCTTAACTCGAAGAATTATACTAATTCCTTATGGGAATAGAATCCACACAGACTGCATTCGGGTTTGAGTGTGGCTTGGTTAATTCTAGTACATCCACAGATAGGTTCATAACCAATTATTTCTTCAAACAACTTCTAGCAATTAGTTTTTGCCCCAAGCATCCCTTCAGCAGGCCTATGGCACCTCCACTGAAAATCTTAGTTAGGTCCAACCATTAACATGACAACACCTAGTACATCCAACAAACAGATATCTAAGCCTGAGTGTAGTTCGACCAATCTGAGCATTGATTTGAAGGTACATCATGATGGTCATATAATGAATGACAATTTGAATATGTAATAGACACTAGACGTGTGGCACCTCCAATGTCTATTTAGAATATTGGACTCATTATCATGTATCTTAATGGGAGGCTATGAACAAGTTATCCCATAACTGTATCATTTTATAGATCTAATAATTTAGAAGATTTAATTTTATTGACTTAAGAATAAGAGAAGAAATTGATCTGCAGCTGTAAATCCTCCCACTGACTTTACCAAGTCATGTAGGGGATTAGACACAGACTGGTCTAAGGACATCTAAATCAGTCACACTGATTCACCTTGATGGCATGGGTTTGCATGAATCGACTAGTCACCTAATCAAAATATAATCTACCATGTTGGCCAGATAAGTGAGATCAGTGGGAGGGATGTGTCCTTATCTCACCGTAGATGCATCTAGGTGAATAGCTTTCAATTAAAAATTACTTGATCGAATCTGTCATACTTATCTTAGATACAATTGATTAATTAGTTTCAATTTGATCTACTAAAAGATTCAGGCTTAACTATGGAGCCATGATTATGGTCTATTTATTAGGTCAAAAATATGAACTTGATCAAACTTTAACTATGGAGGTTGATCTAGAGAAATTCTGACCTAATCTAATTCAACACTTAATTAGATTTAACCAATTTCTCTGCTTAGTCCATATGTATTTCTAACCTTAGGTCTAACCCATTAGAAGGACCTGATTCCAACTAATCCTTTGTCCATCGATTTATATGGTGTCATAATAAATTTTAATTCTCAAATCTAGATAATTTAAACTTAATTCAAAATTAAGTATGTGAAATATGTGTTTCAGTCTATAGAACTATTCTATCAAAATTTTAGGTAAAGCATACCATATATTTTAATTTATAAAAATAAATTTTTATAATATGTTTAACAATTAAACATGCATTGGTATGATCTAAACTTCACACATACATCTCATGCATCATGGCAACTTTTAGATCAATACCAATTATATCTTATGTAACATGCTATTCAAATTTAAAATAATTTTATATCTAAATTTTATCTTATTATAATAAATCATAAATCACTTTAGATCTAATCTAAATATATTTATGATCATAATAATTCATAAAAATTTATTTACTTTTCTTCTTCATGAAATCGAATCACAATGACATCCCTACACATCATAAGAGAACCCATCGAATAGGCAAGAGAGAGATTTATCTCTTCGATATCTTATGATCGGACGATCTGATGATCTCATCAATCTGAGTACTAGACTACTAAGATTTAAAATCTAATTTCATATTTAATCACATCAACATGCAATTATTGATAAGATAATTTTAAGTCATGAACATGTATTTGATCTTATCAATCATATTTTTCATCTAATCTAATTAGATTTGATGTATCATATACATCATATTAGATCTAAAATATATTTTATACTAATTATAAAATATCAATTTTAAATTTGATATCATATAAAAAATTAATTAGATGCAAACTTGAATGCATAAAGATTAATTTTTTGATAAAATTTATTTTAGTGTAGTATTGATTTTTGATAGAATTTAGATCTAAATATCTATCAAAATGGATCCAATTCAGATCTAAAATAAGTCCCACTTCATATTCAAAATAATAATATTTAAATTTTATTAAAATAAATTTAAAATAAATTTAAATAAATTTTAAATCTCATTATTATTCCAATAAAAATTCAGCAACAGTAAAATTTTGTTATAACAATCTTATAACAACCTTAATCAACCATTGATTAGGATCATCTAATCCAATCAAAATCAGATCAAAAAATTTATATAAATATATCTAAATTGGATTTAATATTTAATATAAAATTTTAATTATATATATTGTATAAATAATCTAAAAAAATTTAGATATGCATGCATGTATCACAACCTGCTTTGATACCAGTTGAAGGGAAGAGAAACTATTTCTCTTCGAATAGTCCAGGTCGCATCTAAAATTTTTTTACAAATCTATATGAATAAGGATCAAATTCTTACCTAAATAGAAGTAAAACTAGGGATCAAATCTTCAAAAATCTAGAATAAATTTTCATGGAGGCCTAAAAGTGCAGACCCTCAACTTCGCATGCACGCTAGACAATGCAAAAAAGTGGGATGAACTCTGATCAAATTACCTTTGCAATCCAACCAAATGAGGGAAGAGAAGTGCTGGTGTAACACCTCACACCAGCAAGGGGGAAACCCAAGATGGGCCTATGGCAAGGGAGAAGATGGGCAGCAATGATGGGGAGATGCCAAGGAAGGAAGGAGCTCCCTCTTCTCATGCCTCTCTCTCTTTCTCTCTTCTCTCAATCTGATTTGTTTTTTATGCTTCCATAGGTAGAGACTCTCTCTATTTATAGTTGATTCTCATGACCCAATAAGTATTGAACTCCTAACTCAAATATACTTTGAATCAGTCCAATACTCATGAAAGAAGAACTCCTACATGAGATAGAATTGTCATCAAATATGGCATCCACAAAGCACCCATTCCCACACCCATATGAGATGCTCACAACTAGCATCATATCAGGTGCTAGTTAGTCCAAGGGAGAGGAAAATCTCAGTACAAGTAGGATTCCTAATATCTCATCCAAAATGGATCCAACTCAAATCCAATTCGAAGCTGGTTTGAAATAATTTTAAAAGGCTATCAATTCTAAACTCTTTAGGACTTTTATACCAAATCTAACTTAAAATTTTAGATCTAATTAAGTCTAATTAATTCAGATCTAATCTAAAATTAATTAGCACTTAAATTCAATCTCTCATGTGCTCTATAGATCATAGATCAGAAACTGTTCATCTCCAAAATTGAACCTAAACCTCATGTGTAGTGCTAGCTAGACATAGTCAACTCTTCAATCCCATTTGACTCATAACTTAATTCTCATTCAAGTTAGCTTATATATTCAATCAAGTCAAGTACTTCCAAATTGGACACATAAACATAGGCCAATACTTTTTTATTTTGTTTGACTTGTGTGCATGACTCCATAGGTTCAAACACTAAGTCGGTAGCACAAGAATCGATTCTTGTACTAATTGAGATACCATCTAGCAATGGTTCTCAATATCCAGTTAGGTCGAATTATCACAAAAGAATATTTCAGAATCCATACACATGGTTGCTACATAATTCATCTGTTTAACCCTGAATGCTCTAGGATGGTCTCAGGTTAATTGTTAATCGAGATCACTTTATCTACATTGTATTTCAATCTTTCAAATCTGTCTCATAGATTATCCTGACCAAGATTTTACTAAATTGAAATACAGTGATACATCAACTCCAATAATCTGGAGGGATCAATCACATCTTGATCCACACACAGACTTCGCAAGTAGTTGACTGTACCCAATAGCCTTCCATCACTGTATTAAAAATTTAGATAGTCCGACACCAAAGCATGGTGAGTTGCTTGTAAGTTGTAAGAAAGAAAAGAGAGCAACGAAGAGAAATTTGAAACTCGATCTGAATCCTCAGGCAACTAGTGCCTAGGCCAATTTATAGCCACCAAAGGGATACCAAAAAGAAGGGACACACCTCTTTCAAGAGGCATATTTGATCTGATTATCAAAGATAAGAGTTCCTTCAAGCAGAAGGACTCTTATCAATGATACGTCGATCAACACCTTCTTCTGCACGCACGACCAGAGAAGGGATATTTTCACATCCCTTCTCAAATCAAAAAAATCCACCAAAATCCATGTGGATAGGGAATTCAATCTTGATCTCAGACTAATAAGAAGATCAAAAAATCTACAAAAAGAAGTGATCCTCACACCTCTTCATGCGAGTGCTGATCACCGCACGCGCGCGCGCGAGGAAGTTTCCAGCATCCATTTAGCCATTTGATAAGTCTAAAAAAAGTTTTAAAATATCACTAAAAATAGCTTATAAATATGAACATTATCATAAAAAATTGTTTCAATTTGAAACCATTTGATCAGGAGAAGAACTCTCCAAAATATGGAGAGACGCGACACTTCTGTGCGCGTGAGAGAGACCCTTCTCATTTCTAATTTTTTTCTGCCCCAAAAATTTAGAAAAAATCCATCTCATGCTTTGATATATGAACCAGAGGATAAAGGGTGATATGAGCTACCACACGCATCTTAATCCCATGCCAAAAGGAATCTTTTCTTCTGCTCACGCAACATGCACGTGCAAAACCTATTTTGTGCCAAGAGTCCACCATAACTTGGACTCTTCATAATTGGTGTTAACTTGGGATTTGACACTCCAATTTTATTGCTTCTAGGTGACACAATCTAACCCAAATATCCACCAAATTAGGCTAGTTAATTAGCAAGAGATGAGATCAAATTGATCTCCAAAAGAGCTAGGATTTTCACACATGCTAGCATGCTTACCGGAACCCTGATTGAATCCAAAATTTCAATCAACCTTTTTCAAAAGGATCTTTGATCAATTTTTATATGTATGTGACCCATTAGATTCCACATCTAGCTAGTAGTAGGTCTAGGTACAAGTTGACCTAATTTGATTAGACTTCAATCTAACCGATTTAGGTCCAATCGAGCAAACTCGAGTTCAACAATTAGAATCCTTTCTAATTGGCAATCAAATTAAACTCTTTAATTTGATCAAACCTACAAGTTAAGATTGATATTTAGCAATGTATCATAACTATCCAAAAGATATAAAATTTGATAAAAATATCAAATATATCCTTCAGTAGCAAGTTACCATGCAATTCAATCCTTCGATCATTCCTGCATCCTGAATATGTTCATAAGTATGGAATCATGTCAAACTCAAACACATATTCATATCGATTCTCAATTAACTAATCATGACTCTAATGAAGAAGTACTAGAAACTCTTTCCAATCTCCTTCCTGCTTTTGGCTAAAAATTTTTTTTTCGAATCATCTAGGATTGATAATACATAGGATACGATCTTCTCTTACTAGGAGTGATCGATTCCATGTTGACCTACTCACAACCTTTATATATACTCCACCATATCCAGAACACCCCGTACATATCTTAATGCCATGCCTGGGTATGAACCAAAATATGAGTTCATGTGCACAAGATTTCATGGTGATCTCAAGTCCAAGGATCACTTGCACAACTCTCACTTAGAAAACTATCTTTGACATGCAAGTAAAGCTTCATAAGATGTTCTCTTTCATCAAGTCAATTCAGTGGACTCATTTCTCAAATAAGCATCCACATCCTTATATTAGTGTCTCATATATAAGTGGCTAGTAAGATCTGCCACCCTCTTTATCGAGCATACATAGGATGTGCCAGTCTATCCAGAATAATGATCCTCGACTCAATATTCCTACGATCAGAAATATTTAAGATTAGGATTTTAGAATTTTAGATCTCACTAGCATGATCTATTCATGTCTCCCAAAATTATTATCCAAATCTTTGGAGTTCATAATAATCTAAGTCATAATAAGATATAGCTAAAATGATAAATCAATACCTCATTTTATTATCATTACATGAGTTGAAAAATTATAAAGAAAAGTCCTATCGCAACACTTGTGATTGGCTTATAAGGCACTCTTCTTTCACAGTACAACAAGACAAGACCATCAATGGAGGATGCCACTCTGAGCTCACAGATAAACTTTCGTGATCGTACAGCTTCTTTCGCAGCATCGAATGCCGCTATATACTCTGCTTCACAAACAGAGTCTGCCACAGTGTGCTGCTTGAAATTTTTTCAGCAGATCACTCCATCATTTAGGATAAAAATATAATCTGACACACTCTTGCTATCATCATGGTCTAACTAAAAGCGGAGTCAGTCAACTCCATCAGTTTCAAGTCAGTTTTCTCATACATAAGCTACTGGTCCTTATAATTTCTCCAATACTTAAGAATGGTCATAACAACCTTCCAGTGATTTTTTTTGGATCAGATTGGTATCTACTCACTATCCCTAGTGAGTATGCCATATCTGATCTCATACATATCATAGTATACAAATAGAACCTACTGTCGAAGCATATGAACTTTACTCATATGCTCTCTCTCTTGAGAAGTTGTCAGACAATCTCCTTTCAAAAAAAAAATTTCATGACCTATCAGAAGATAGCCTTTCTTGAAATTCTCCATGCTGAACTGTTTCAGCATAGTATTTATGTACATGGATTGTGAGAGCCCAAATAGCCTCTTAAATCTATCCCTATAGATCTTCATTCTTAGGATGTAGGCTATTTCTCTTAGATCTTTCATGGAGAATTGTGAATCATTACATGAGTTGAAAAATTACAAAGAAAAGTCCTATCGCAATACTTATGATTGGCTTATAAGGCACTCTTCTTTCACAGTATAACAAGATAGGGCCATTAATGGAGGATGCCACTCTGAGCTCACAAATGAACTTTCGTGACCGTACAGCTTCTTTCATAGCATCGGATGCCGCTATATACTCTGCTTCACAATTAGAGTCTGCCACAGTGTGCTGCTTGAAATTTTTTCAGTAGATCACTCTATCATTTAGGGTAAAAATATAATCTAACACACTCTTGCTATCATCATGGTCTGACTAAAAGCGGAGTCAATGAACCCCATCAGTTTCAAGTCAGTTTTCCCATACATAAGCTACCAGTCCTTATTATTTCTCAAATACTTAAGAATGGTCTTAACGACCTTCCAGTGATTTTTTTTTGGATCAGATTGGTATCTACTATCCCTAGTGAGTATGCCACGTCTGGTCTCATACATATCATGGCATACAAATAGAACCTACTGTCAAAGCATATAAAACTTTACTCATATGCTCTCTCTCTTGAGAAGTTATCAGACAATCTCCTTTCGAAAAAAAAATTTCATGACCTATCGAAAGATAGTCTTTCTTGAAATTCTCCATACTGAACTGTTTCAGCATAGTATTTATGTACATGGATTGTGAGAGCCCAAACAGCCTCTTAAATCTATCTCTATAGATCTTCATTCCTAGGATGTAGGCTACTTTTCTCAGATCTTTCATGGAGAATTGTGATGATAGCCATACTTTTATTCCCTATAATGTGGGGACATCATTCTTGATTAAGAGAATATTGTCCACATACAACATAAGAAATATAATTATTGAACCATTGGCCCACTTATATATGTAGGGTTCCTCTTCGTTCCTAACAAAATCATACGTTCTGATTACCTTATCAAAATATATATTCCAACTCCGAGATGCTTGTTTTAATCCATAAATGGATCTCTGAAGCTTGCACACCTTGAACTCATTTGTAGATGTGAACCTTTCAGATTTTATCATATATATTTTTTCATTCAGCTCTCCAATTAGGAAAGCTGTCTTCACATCCATTTGCCAGACTTCATAGTCTAGGTATGCTGCTATCACAAGTGTGATCCGAATGGACTTGAGCATTGTCATAGGAGAAAATATCTCATCATAGTCAATACCATAATGCTGACGATAATCTTTGGCAACCAAATGAGCTTTATAGGTCTCCACCTTTTCATTTGTGCTCCTCTTCTTTTTGAAGACCTACTTACATTCTATGGGTTTAACCCCTTCAGGTGGATCAACTAATATTCATACATCGTTGACCTTCATGGTCTCCATTTTAGATTTCATAGCTTCAAGTCATTTATCAGAGTCAAACGTCTGCATCGCATCCATGTAGGTGATCGGATCCTCATCGTTTTCATCAAGTTCAATAGGATCCCGATCCCAGACCAAAAAATCTAAGTATCTATCCGACTGATGTGGTACTCTACTGGATCGCCTTAAGGATATTTATGTGTTGGGCTCCAAATTTGATCTTATCAAATTCGGTTCAGATTCAATCATTGGTGTTGGTTCTTCTACCTGTTGAACTTCATCAAGCTCGATGTTAGAGGCACTTATTCCTTTACTAAGGAATTTTTTTTTCAAAAAATATTTTTTATTACTGACAAATACCTTTTATTTAGCAGGCAGATAAAAGTAAAATCCTCTTATTTTCTTAGGGTACCCTATAGAGTTACATTTATCAGACCTAAGACTGAGTTTGTCAGTTTGTAAACATTTAACATAAGTTGGATACCCCCAGACCCTAAAGTAAGAGAGATTCGGCCTACGGTCTGACCATATCTCATATGGTGTCTTACTAACTGACTTGCTCAAAATATTATTGAGCACAAAATAGGCTATTTCAAGTACATATCTTCAAAAAAAATTCGATAGAGTTGCGATCCCCATCATGGATCGAACCATATCCAACAAGGTTCAATTCCTCCTTTCTGAGATACCATTATGCTATAATGTCCCTGGAGGAGTCCATTGAGAGAGGATCTCATTCTCTTCTAGATATGTTAGAAATTCACTGAAAAGATATTCACTCCCTTGGTCAGATCAAGAGTTTTAATACTTTTTTTAGTTTATTTCTCTACTTCATTATGAAATGTTTGAACATTTAAATGATTCAAACTTGTATTTCATCAAGTAGATGTACCCATACCTAGATAGATCATCTGTGAATGTAATAAAATAGCTATATCCTCCTTTGGCACATGTGTTCGTGAGTCCACATACATCAGTATGTATGAAACCTAGTACATCATTGGCTCATTTATTTTTTTCAGTAAAAGGTGACTTAGTCATCTTTCTAAGCAAATAAAACTCACAGATAGATAATGATTCATAATCATCTTTATCAAGAATCCTTTTTTGAGCTAACCTGTTTATCCTATTCTTGTTGATATGACCTAGCCTACAATATCAAAGATAGGCATCTGTGACATCATCTATTCTAGGGTATTTATTTGAAATGTACATTACATTTGGCCTAGGTACAAAATAGATACCATTGTTTAACTATCCACACAAAATTGTAACACCATTCAAAATGATATCATAAAAGTTTTTCTTTATTGATATTTCATAATTGGACTTGGCCAAAAGGCCTACAGAAATAATGTTCGAAAGAAAACTGGGACAGTAATGACACTCATCAAGAACAATATAATGAAACTCGAATATAAGCTTGATGATTCTTAAAGCTAGCATCTCCAACATTCAGGAATCTCTCACCATCTCCAAATCTCCTACTGATCTGATGCCCCTGCAATGAATTGCAAATATAAATAGGACTATCGGTATCCAATACCCAGATCATTGTATCAAAAAGATAGAAGTTACAAGGTATTATCACATAAGTACCTTGTTCAGCAACTGATTGCTTATTCTTCTTTGGCCTGTTTGGATCAAGAGAAATGATATATTGAGGATAGTTCATCTTCTAGTGACCCTACTTTTTTAAAAGAAGCACTCTATCTAATTTTGATCAGTCTTGAACTTGAGTTTCTAAGACAGACTCCCAGTAGCAGGCACTTTCTTATTCTTCTTTTTTTTTCTTTCTTAAAGGGACGACGACTACCTGAAGAAGATCCTCCCACTAAATTCACCATCTCCTTGTGGAGCTAGTGATCCTTCTCAAAAGTCTGTAGCAACCCCAACAGATCATGGTAGTTGACTATAGGCTTCGACATTCTGAAATGACTAAGGAATGGCAGGTAGGACTTGGGTAGGGAGTTCAGGATTGCATCCTTCCCCAGCTGTTCATGCAAGAAGAAGCTTAGTTTGCTCAATTTTTCAATTTGTTCGATTATGTACAATACATGATCAGCAACAGATGCACCCTCCCTCATTTGAGCATTGAAAATGGTGCAACTAGTTTTGTGTCGCTCAAAGTTTTTAGGAGTTTCAAAGGATTCCCTCAACACTTGAAGCACTTTCTCTGGCTAAGCCTCTTCAAACTTCCAGCTGAACTCATCATTCATGGAGGCCTACATGATGCAACAAATCATGGTGAGGTCATTGAGTCACTTCAAATAAGTATCTCAAACTACTCTTCGGGCATTGAGAGCAGGCTCCTCAGGTTCCAGATTTGCAATCATATATAGGATCCACTCGTGCTCCAAGACTCTTTAGCTTTCGATACCAGTTATCGAAATTTGGTCTGATTAGCTTCTCACTGTCCAACAGTGATTGGAGTGACAAGTTTGAGGCCATATCTACACACCCAAGGAAAATACAAAATTTATTTAGTATATAAATTTGTTGATCCTAAAGATATGGACATTAGTCTAAAAGTTCTCTCACTATTTTATACAAATTGATAGCCTTTATCTCCAATTCAAAAAATTACCTTAATTTCTTAGCGGGTACTAGAATCCACACATACTACATATAGGCCTGAAGATGGCTCGATCAATCCATATACACCTATGGATAGATTCTCAATCAATTATTTCTTTAAATAACTTTTAATATTTAATTTAGCCTCAAATTTTATTTCAGTAGGCGATGGGCCTCCACTAAAAATTTCGGTTAGGTCAAACCATTAATATGAACCTACTCAGTAATTCTAACTAATGAGTGATCAGGTCTAAGGATGGCTCGGTCAATCCAACCATCATCAGATAGTTCAACAGAGTCATTATATGCTGAGTGATAATTCCATCATTCAGAAAGAACACTAGACGGATGGCACCCGTAATGTCAATCAAAAATAATGGACCCATTAGCATTCACCTTAATGGAGGCTATGATCTAGTTATCACTATAACCAGCTCATTTAGCGACCTAATAATTTAGAAGATTTAATCAATTTTGAGAAAAGAGAAGAAAAGATCAATCAATAGACCACAATCCTTCCACTGACTTCACCAAGTCACTGAGTCGGGTTAGGTCATGTTGATTGAACTAGCACCTAGATCAGTTACACTGATCAACCTTAATGGCTTGGGCTAACTCAAATCACTTAGTGATCTAATCAAAATCTAATTCATCAAATTGAATCAATAAGTGAGATCAGTGGGAAGGTTTGCTAAGCTTGCCTTAGATACCATCGAAATGACCAAATAAGCCATTTTCAATTAAAAACCATCGGTCGAAATGCCAAACTTACCTTAGACATCAATTGATTGACTAGTTTTGATTTGACCAACCTAATGATTAGGATTCAACAACTGAGCCATAATCAAGGTCCATTTGGTCTAATTAAAGATATGGACTTGACCATCTACAACTATTGTACTAGAAAAATCCTGATTAATCTAATTCAATATTTTGTTAGACTTAATCAATTTCTTTATATGGTCAATCAATTCTTTGATTCTAACCTTAGGTCTAACTCAATTAAAGAGAAGGACCTGATTTGAGCTAACCCATGCCCTATGTTTTATGCAATGTCATTAGATCTCAAATCATAATTCTAGATCTAATCAATTTTACATTTAATTCTTAATTAAGTTTTTGTATCAACATGATTAAGGTTTTAAAATAATTTTTATGTAAACTTTTTATATTAAATCATAAAATCTTTTTATATTAAATCTAATTTTTTATGATTTTAAATTAAAAAAATTTTGATTAATCAAGATTAGATGTAACTAATTTCTCCGCAACTTGCATCACATACAACAACATCTAGGATTATAAGATCTAAGATTTTGCAAGAAAGTAAATTTTCTTCTTTCACTTTCTTCTTTATGGGACCTCTAGTGGCACCCTTACATGCCATAAGAGTATCCCATTGAATGGAAGGAGAGGATCATGAAATCTTACTTGCTCCTTTGACTGGACGGCCTGGTGATTATCCAATCCGAGTACTTTACTACTCAGAACATCTAATCTAAATAAATAATAATCAGATTTAAAAATAAACTTATTTAGATCTAATTTAAATCATAAATAATTAGATCTAATATCAAAAAATCAGATTAAAGTCATAATAATTCATATCAAAATAATCATGCTCTGATATCAATTGAAAGAAATATGTGATAGTGTAGTACATGTGATTTTAAAAATTTTGTGCAGCAAAAATGAAAGATTAAATAATTTAATCCTACTTACATACATAAGATCTAATATTATACTACCACATCATGATCTATAATATAAAAAATATATACTTTAGATCTAAAAATAAAAATACACATCAATCTCATTGATGCTGAAATCCTAGATCTAACCATTAGATCTACCATTGCGATCAAGATAAGATAGAAATCATTACTAGATCAATTTGATTTTGATCTCCTCTAATCTAATGATTGGAGAAGATATTCTTCAGATTACTCACAGCCACACAAAGTCATCTGGCCTCTACAAAAAAATTCATGTGAAGACTAGTGCAGATCAGGGGCTTGGAGATGCTAGTCTATAAGCAACTTCGATGGCTAATCTCTTTCTTCTTCTTCAAGCATCTTGGATACTCCAAAGCAATAGAAGATTTGAAAAAAGAAGAGAGAAGGAGGAGAAGAGGCTCTAGAAATAGAAACACTAGCAAGGGAGAAGAGAAGCATGATGCTAAAGAGGAGGACCACCCTTTATATAGACTAGGAATTAGGGTTTCACCAAGGGAAGGGCACCAAGAATCCATGCCAAAACCACTTTTGGCATCCCAAAAAATTCCAAAAAAACCACTATGTGTGGAGAAGGATTCTAGAGTTTACACACCAAAGGACTCTTTAATAAAAATAGAAAAAAAATTATTAATTCACCAACAACCTTCCATGTATGAAAAATCCTTTTTCTAGTTTTAATCTTATCTCTAATTTGGATCGCATTTGAATTAGGCAAGGGATAGGATTATGAGTCATCAATCATTACTGCCCACCCTTATTAGGTCTACTACTTTGACACTGAAAAGATCAAGCCATATCCAATTTGGCATGGGGATAAGGGCATGAGTCCAAGTGTGGCGCATAGAGATAAGGATAGAGTCCTAGTTGACAAGGACTCTTCATTTCTAATTCAATTCTAATCCAAATCAAATTTGGATTGAACCCATCAATAGAAATGAACCTAATCCAATTAGCAACCTAGATATCTCATCAAATTTCTAACTCAATTAAAAATTTGCCAAGTCAAAACTCTAATCGAGTCAGGATCAAATAATTCTTGTAATCGAGCTTGATCATATCAAACCCAATCAAAGTCGAACTGAATCTAATTCAATTAGACTTGATCCAAGGCTTATTACTCAATCAAATTAAGTCAATTAATAATCTAATTACTAATTAATTCTCTATTAATAGTAGAGTTTCAGTCCTAATGGGATTCTGTCCCAGAGTTTCAGTCCCAGTAGGACTCCTTACTAGAGTCATAAACCAATTGGACTCTTCAGCCATCAGATCTGATCAAATCTTCTAATGCGTATAATCCTATAGGTTTGAACTTAAATCAATAGCATAGAAATAACTTTCTATATCAATTGATATAACTATCTAGCAGTGGTGATCCGACGATCGGATAGGTCAAAGTATTGCAAAGCAACATTCTAGAACCTACTGACGTATGGTTACCGTATAATTCATTTCTTTGATCCTAATGCTCAAGGTGACCTAGGATTTAACTATCAACCCTAATTAAGTTGATTATATTATATTTTAATCTTTTAAATCTATCTTATAGATTATCCTGGCCAAGATTTTACTAAATTAGAATATACTAATGCATATCTCCTACTAATTCAGAGGGGTCAATTCCATCTTGACTCACATACTGACTTGATAAGTACTTAGTTGCACCCAGTATCTTTCCATCACTGAGTTAGAAACTTAGATAGTCTGGTACTAAAGTACAGTGAGTTACTTATAAGTTATCGTGGTGGTCTCAGGTCTGAGGGATGCTTATACCCATACCCTTCATGAGCTACTCTTGACAGCAGAGTGCTCAGTACATAGTCACGTTTGATGCGAATGTACTCCTATATTTTATCTATATGCCATAACAATATCTTCACACTCCTTGATTAAGAGGATAATCAACTCATATGGCACCAATGATCTATATTTGATATTGCTATTGTCTATTAATAGTATATCATTTGGTCGCGAACACTTTTAAGGACTTAACGATAAATCCTTCTTTGTTGATTAATTATAGTCCTAAAGATTTCATTACAACATAGAAGTTCAAAGATGGATAATTTGTAATAAAAATATCAAATAATTTTTATTAATAAAAATTTATATATAATTTACAAGATGAGAACAATCGTCAACAAACTGATGATTGACTTTAGGATATATTTTTCAACAACCCTATAGGTTCGAACCTAAGCCGATAGCACAAGAATAATTTTTGTACCAATTGATATAACTATCTAACAATGGTGACTTGATGTCCGGATAGGCCGAATGTATGCCCAGCAACACTCTAGAACCTATATGGATATAGTGATCATATAATTCATCCCTTTGACTCTCGATGCTCAAGGATGACATAGGATTAAACTGTCAACTCAGTATGAGTGATCTATATTATGTCTCAACTTCAAAAATTCTATGACTCCTCACTAGGACTACTCTGGATAGAGTTTTGCTGAATTGAAACACAGTGATGCACTATGTTCAATTTTATTTGGAGTGGTCAATCCCATCTTGACTCGCACTTAAACTTCATAAGTACTTGACTGTACTCAAAAATCTTCTATCATCGAATTAAAAATTTAGATAGTCTATCTCCAAAGCATAGTGAGTTGCTTGCAAGTCATCGAGGCTATCTCAGGTCAGAGGGACACTTATATCCATATCCTATCAGAGCAACTCTTGACAATAGAGTACTTCAGAGGTGGTCATGCTCAATGAAATGTACTCCTACATATCACCCATATGCTATATCTGTGTCACCACACACCTTAGTTAAGAGGATAACTAATTAATATGACACATAATGATCTACACTCGATATAATTATCATTCTTGTAATAATTGTATCATTTGGTCATGAGCAAGATTTAAGAATCACATGATAAGTCCACCTTTATCATTTTGGAAGTAGCTCTAAGGACTTCATCATAACATGAGTTCTACTTAGGAAGATATATTTCTTATGATGAATATGTAGATAATATTTGTTGGGTATAAAATACCCACAGTCGAAGTCCTCAGCAGAATCGGCTCCAGGAGGACTCCGCCCGGACTCCTACAGGAACCGAGCTCCGATCGCAACATCAACTTCAGGAGGACTCCGCCCGGACTCCCACGGGAGCCGGGCTCCGCCCACAACTCCAACCTCAAGGGGGACTCCGCCCGAACTCCTACGGGAGCCGGGCTCCATCCTCAACATCAACTGCCGGTAAGCCTTGTTCGGACTCCTACGGGAGCCGGACTTCGCCTTTGACTTTAATTGCAGGAAGACTTTGCCCGGACTCCTACGGGAATCGGGCTCCGATCGCAACATCAACTTTAGGAGGACTCCGCCCGGACTCCCACGGGAGCCGGGCTTCGCCCACGACTCCACCTCAAGGTGGACTCCGCCTGAACTCCTACGGGAGCCGGGCTCCATCCTCAACATCAACTATCGGTAAGCCTTGTTCGGAATCCTACGGGAGCCGGACTTCGCCTTTGACTTTAATTGCAGGAAGACTCCGCCCGGATGCCTACGGGAGCCGGGCTTCATCCTCGACTCCAGCGGCTGCAGACAGACTTCGTCCGGACTCCTACGGGAGCCAGACTTCGCCGACAACTTCAACCGCAAGTAGACTCCGCCCGAACTCCTACGGGAGTCGGGCTCCGTACTCAACATCAACTACCGGTAAGCCTTGTTCAGACTCCTACGGGAGCCGGACTTTGCCTTTGATTTTAATTGCAGGAAAACTCCGCCTGGACTCCTACGGGAACCGGGCTCCGATTGCAACATCAACTTCAGGAGGACTCCGCCCGGACTCCCACGGGAGCTGGGCTCCGCCCACGACTCCAACCTTAAGAGGGACTCTGCCCGAACTCCTACGGGAGCCGGGCTCCGTCCTCAACATCAACTGCCGGTAAGCCTTGTTCGGACTCCTACGGGAGCCGGACTTCGCCTTTGACTTTAATTGCAGGAAGACTCCGCCCGGACTCCTACGGGAGCCGGGCTTCATCCTCGACTCCAACGGCTGCAGACAGACTTCGTCCGGACTCCTACGGGAGCCGGACTCCACCGATAACTTCAACCGCAAGTAGACTCCGCCCGAACTCCTACGGGAGTCGGGCTCCATACTCAACATCAACTGCCGGTAAGCCTTGTTCGGACTCCTGCGGGAGCCAGACTTCGCCTTTGACTTTAATTGCAGGAAGACTCCGCCCGGACTCCTACGAAAACGGGCTCCATCGCAACATCAACTTCAGGAGGACTCCGCCCGGACTCCCACGTGAGGCGGGCTCTTCCCACGACTCCAACCTCAAGGGGGACTCCGCCCGAACTCCTACGGGAGCCGGGCTTCATCCTCAACATCAACTGCCGGTAAGCCTTGTTCGGACTCCTACGGGAGCCGGACTTCGCCTTTGACTTTAATTGCAAGAAGACTCCGCCCTGACTCCTACGGGAGCTGGGCTTCATCCTCGACTCCAACGGCTGCAGACAGACTTCGTCCGGACTCCTACGGGAGCCGGATTCCACCGACTACTTTAACCGCAAGTAGACTCCACCCGAACTCCTACGGGAGCCAGGCTCCGTCCTCAACATCAACTGCCGGTAAGCCTTGTCCGGACTCCTACGGGAGCTGGACTTCGCCTTTGACTTTAATTGCAGGAAGACTCCGCTCGGACTCCTATGGGAGCCGGGCTTCGTCCTCGACTCCAACGGCTGCAGACAGACTTCGTCCGGACTCCTACGGGAGCCGGGCTCTGCCGACAACTTCAACCGCAAGTAGACTCCACCCGAACTCCTACGGGAGCCTGGCTCTGTCCTCAACATCAACTACCGGTAAGCCTTGTCCGGACTCCTACGGGAGCCGGACTTCGCCTTTGACTTTAATTGTAGGAAGACTCCGCCCGGACTCCTACGGGAGTCGGGCTTCATCCTCGACTCCTGCAGACAGACTCCGCCCGGACTCCCACGGGAGCCAGACTCCGCCCATGACTCCAACCTCAAGGGGGACTCCGCCGGACTCCCACGGGAGCCGGGCTCCGTGCCAACTTCGACTGCCGTAAGATCCGTCCGGACTCCTACGGGAGCCGGACTTCGCACCTAATTTTGATTGCAGGGGACTCCGCCCGGACTCCTACGGGAGCCGGGCTCCGCCCGCGACTTCAACTCCGAGAGGACTCTTCCCGGACTCCTACGGGAGCCGGACTCCGCCGACAACTCCAACCGCAAGGAGGACTCCGCCCGTACTCCTACGGGAGCCAGACTCTGTCATCAGCCCCGATCGCTGCCGAACTTCAGCCGACGGATCTGCACTCCCAGGCAGGCCACAATAATGGCCACGATCCTGCTCCACTTCCTGTGGCAGATTTCGCGCAGCTCCACTACTCCCTGGCAGGCCATAATAACGGCCATGATCCTGCTCCACTTCTTGCGACGGATACCGCGCTATTCTCCCATCCGCTGGCAAGTCGCGACAACAGACGCCGCTCCACTCCCCGTGGCAGACTCCACGTGGCACACCCCGGTGATAGCCACGGATCCACTCCACTACTCTTCGCAACAAACTCCGCCTGACCCTGGGCAGCCCGCTGCCAGACAGTTACAGATGTCGCTATCAGGCTACCCCCCCTCCGCCTATAAAAGGGGGCTCCAGATACGTTATTCAATAAGCTCTCATCTTTCATCTAAAAACTCTGCTAAATTCTCCGTTCGAGCACTCCATTCTTGTTGAGGCAGAGAACTGACTTGAGCGTCGGAGGGTCTTGCCGGAGCAACCCCACCTCCGGTTTAGACTTCCTTTGCAGGTCCCGACGGTGACCGTGACTTTCTCGACTCCAGCTTCTCCGGCGCAAGCGGATTTTTGTACCAATAGGATTGGCGCTAGAGGAAGGGGCTGTGTCTTCGCAGTACCCTTGTTCCTGAAGGAGCATTCAACGGAGCCGCCCCCGATCGTCTCCTCCGACACCCACTCCTTGTTCCCCCACAAGATCCATACTTGATGCCTCCTCACAAGGCGTCCATGCGACGGTCCACGGCCTCCGCGGCCAGATCTCAGGCTCCGGCCTCCCCTCCTGTTTCTCAACCTCCTCCTCCTCCTCTGGCGGCGGCGGTCGGCGCAGAGCAGTTTGACCTGCTGGCGCAGCAGGTCAGAGGCCTCACCGAAGCTGTGCAAGCTATGCAGCAGCAGCAGCCGCAGGCATCGGTACGCCCGGAAAGGGCGTCCCCAGAATGCCAGGATCCGGCGGTGGGGCGGGCCACCTGGGCCAGCCGCCCCGTCCTTCCTGGAAAAATGAACCCGAGGGTAGAGAGCCCTCAATCGGACCACGACTCCACCCCTGGAAGATCCCTGCCCCCGTTCTGCCAGAGGAACCTCGAGACTCGAAGTCGAGAGGATTTCCTGGACCGGAGGCTCCAGGAGATGAACCGGCGGATCGAAGAACTCCGCCATGCGCCCCCCACTTATGGTGAGGATATTGTACTGACCCTCCCTTCTCCCAAATGATCATGCAGGAACCGATCCTGCCAAACTTCAAGCTTCCCCAGTTCGAAAGCTACGACGGGATTCAGACCCGGTTGATCATCTGGAGGCCTTCCGGACGATGATGCTGCTTCACGGTGCTCCTGATGCCATTTTATGCCGGGCCTTCCCATCCACCTTGAAGGGAGCGGCGAGGAACTGGTACTCGGCTTTGAAACCGGGTACCATCTTTTCCTTCGATCAAATGAGCCACCAATTTATGGCCCATTTTGTCAGCAGCCGGCACCCCCGGAAGGGTTTGGAGTCCCTCATCAACATCAAGCAAAGGGAAGGGGAGTCCATTCAGGCCTACATCAACCGCTTCAACATCGCGGCGCTGGAGGTCCGGAACTTGGACCAATCAGTCGTAATGGCCGCCCTGAAGGGTGGCCTTCAGAAGAATGATCTTTTGTTCTCCTTGGAGAAGAAGTATCCCAGAATTTTGCTGATTTGCTGGCCCGGGCCGAAGAATACGCCCGAGCGGAAGAAGCCTTCAAAATGAAGGATGAAGAGATGGCGAGGGAGCGGCAAGCGGGAGACTCGAGTAAGCCCGCAATTGAAAAAAGGCCAAAGGAAGCCCAGCTGCATTCTCAATCCCCTCCTGGGCATAAGCGCGCCCAAACTCCACCCCGGGCGTGCAGGCAGAGAAGCCTGGATCGCGGGGTTCGGCGGGGTTCCCCACCAGGGAGATTCTGCAACTACGCCCCCCTCAATGCCTCGAAGGCCCAAGTATTGATGGAGGTCAGGGAGCAGCTCCCTAGGCCAGAGAGGATGCGCACACACCTCGAGAAGCGCAACCCCAACAAGTTCTGCCTCTACCACCCGACCACGGCTACGACACAGAGGAATGCATCCAGCTCTGGGATGAGATCGAGGAGCTCATTCGGCAAGGTCGACTCGACAGGTTCATCCGACGCAGGCCTGAGGGTAGAAGAGATCGGCCAAGGGCCCTTCCGCAGCCTGAACGCCAAGAAGGGAGGAGCAACCCGGGACCAGCCTCCCATCGGGACCATCGACTCCATCACCGGAGGGCCTCAAGGAGGAGCGGACCACCCACGATCGTGGAGCTCGGAGAATCTGTAAATGTATCACTTACGATTTCACCTTGAATCTAAATTTCTTTCTACTTGACGTACTCTTCCCATCTGGCATGGATTTATTACGACTGGATACTGGATATGACCCCTCCAAACGCTTAAAACAGAGTCATGTTAGGAATGGGGGAGAACCCCATCCTAACGTACCTAAAATGAAAGTCCGACTATCTCGAAATCGGATGGGGGGAGAGGCCTTACAGCGCCCTAATGTGCCCCCACAGTCATGTCAGGAACAGGAGGAGAACCTCGTCCTGACATGAGCAAAGTCGAAGGCCCGATTCTTTTAGACTGGATGGGGGGAGAGGCCTTACAGCGCCCTAATGTGCCCCCACAGCCATGTCAGGAACAGGAGGAGAACCTCGTCTTGACATGAGCAAAGTCGAAGGCCGGTTCTTTTAGACCGAATGGGGGGAGAGGCCTTACAGCACCCTAATGTGCCCCCGCAGCCATGTCAAGAATAGGAGGAGAACCTCGTCCTGACATGAGCAAAGTCAAAGGCCCGATTCTTTTAGACCGGATAGGGGGAGAGGCCTTACAGGCCCTAATGTGCCCCCACAGCCATGTCAGGAACAGGAGGAGAACCTCGTCCTGACATGAGCAAAGTCAAAGGCCCGTTCTTTTAGACCGGATGGGGGGAGAGGCCTTACAGCGCCCTAATGTGCCCCCACAGCCATGTCAGGAACAGGAGGAGAACCTCGTCTTGACATGAGCAAAGTCAAAGGCCCGGTTCTTTCAGACCAGATGGGGGGAGAGGCCTTACAGCGCCCTGACGCGCCCCCACAGCCAAGTCGGGAACGGGAGGAGAACCTCGCCCTGGCTCGAGCAAAGTGGAAGGCCCGGACTCCTACGGGAGCCAGGCCCCGTTCACGACGCCAAGGAAGACTCCACCTGGACTCCTACGGGAGCCAGGCTCCATCCACGATGCCAAGAAAGACTCTACCCGGACTCCTACGGGAGCCGGGTCCCGTTCACGACGCCAAGGAAGACTCCACCCGGACTCCTACGAGAGCCGGGCTCCATCCACGATGCCAAGAAAGACTCCACCGGACTCCTATGGAGCCGGGCTCCATCCACGATGCCAAGAAAGACTCCACCCGGACTCCTACGGGAGCCAGGCTCCATCCAAGACGCCAAGAAAGACTCCACCCGGACTCCTATGGGAGTCGGGCCCCGATCACGACACCAAGGAAGACTCCACCCGGACTCCTACGGGAGCCGGGCTCCATCCACGACGCCAAGAAAGACTCCACCCAGACTCCTACGGGAGCCGGGCTCCATCCACGATGCCAAGAAAGACTCCACCCGGACTCCTACGGGAGCCGGACTCCGTACACGATGCCAAGGAAGACCCCACCCAGACTCCTACGGGAGCCGGGCTCCACCCGCGACTTCTGCAGCAAGGGCTGATGGTGGCGAAACCCGGCCGCCCAACAAGATCGGATGAAAGGAAAAAGCCCCTCAGCGGCACCTCCTCGCTTCTATGCAACCCCACGAAAAGCGGGTGGAGGGCCCTCACTCTGAGAAGAGGAGGAAAATTAAAAAGGAAGGATGACGAACTACGACGGAAATAGATGAAGGATGAACCGCACCAAAAGATCTAAAGGACTTCGTCCCAACTGAAACGGAGAGTTCCTACCGAACACCCCCGGCCTCTAAAAAGACTTTCAACACCGGTTAGGAAGACAACGACATCTCCGAGGTAATGCAGAGCCCGGAGGGCCAAGCTCGGGCTTGCGGCCATGTACGACGAGAAAGGTGAGCTAACGCATCGACGACCGGACGCCCCCCAACGATGTCTACGTCGGACAAGTCAAATGACAAGAAAATTTTGGCGGACGGCAATTTAGTGCAACGTGTGGACGAGGTAACACAAAACACCCTTTTCATTCCATTTCCGATATACACGCTACAAAGCCCGGAAGGCCAAGGAAAGAAAGGCAAAACGACAAAAAGAAAAGTAAATACATGAAAAGACAGAAAGACGAAAAGAGCTCTAAGGAAGATACATGAAAAGATAGAAAGATGAAAAGAGCTCTAAGGAAGCCCTGCTCCCTCTGACCTAGAATTATCTACTCCATCCCTTAACCAGGACTATCTTGAAGGAACCAGATCTAGGGTTTTAGGGTTAGATCTTGAAATTTTTTCAAGATCATACAGCGGAAGACTAAAATAAATCAAAATTTATTTTCTAAAACCAGAGAATCCCTAGATCTAAGATCCTATTACATGATTATTACATGGCATTAAATCAGAAATTAAAATATATAAATATATAGTATGAACTACATGTTGATCATATCAACATGTTTCTATACTAGCTACATCTAATGTATGTATTAAACAATAGATCAGATCTATTACCTTGCAAGTTAGATGCTCTAACCTTGCTGATCCGGGCTTAAGGATGATGTTGCAAGCCGCACATGCATCTGGCCTCTAGGAGTCATCCACACGAGCCCACGAATCTCGATCAGAAGTCCTGCTTCAGGAAATCAGCACAGTATGCTAGTACTGCGCTGATCCTTCTTTGATGGTTGATCAGGTGCCTCCTTCTTCTTGATTTGGACTCTTCCAAAGATGAAAAGTAGAAGGAGGAGTTTTAGATCTGAGATGCTCTCAGAAAACTCAAGATGGAAGGAGGAAAGATATGAAAATAAAAACCCTAGAAGAAGACCCTCTTCTTCTTCACGTTTTTCTCTCTAGACATCCAAACTTGCGTCTTTTATATCTCCATTACCTAAAGGTATTTCTCTCTGATTTTTGGATAGCAGAAAGGTCTCTCAAATCTCTATCTCCTCCTAAAATTTCATGAAAAAAATCATCTTATATAGAGAGAAATGATAGAGTCCTTGTCTAGGTCAAACACCTAGTCAAGGCTTATCCAAACATGGCAAGTTAAGGGACGCCCAACTCTTGAGCATCTCCTCCATATTTTCATGCATGGATCACCAGAAAAGGGTTCACAATGTAAACCCTAAAGTCTAAAAAAATTCCAAAAAAAATTTGGATAAATTCGGTGCATAATTGAAAGAGTTTTGGATTTCTAAAACTCTATCTCATAGAATTCAAAATCCAAACTTATTCCTTTTAGATTTGATCCAAACCACCTTCCATGTAAGAAAAAAGAGAAGAGACCTTTTGTGAACGTGGGAGAGATCTGGGAGAGAGTTTTTGTCGCACAAAATAAGTGGAGATTGGCGTTGAATAAGAGAGAGGGCGTGGAGAAGGTTTATGTGGCGCAAGGTGGAATCCTAGTCCTACTAGGATTCTGTCTCATAACTTGTTTTAATTTGGTTTCCCAAATCAAATCAAATCAAAATTAGATCAACCCAATTAAAATAGGTCTTAACCCAATTAAGAATCTAATTTAATCAGATTAAATTATATTTAAATCTGATTTAATTTTCTAATCAAATTAGAAATCTAGATTGACCCAAGTCCTAGTTGAACTAGGACTAGTTTTTCCTTGCACTTGGCTTATCCAATAAACCAATTGGACTTGATCCAATCAAGCCCAAACCAAATCTAATTAAATCATATTTAATTAGACTTAATCTCAGCCCATTGGCTTAATCAAATTAAGCCAATCAGCAATCGAATTGCTAATAGTTCCTCCTACAACACTTGCACTGGGTTAAATGTCAATCGTATTGATCATTTAACCCTAGAATGATTCTTAATCATTGATCAACCATCTGATCGGATCATGAACTCTAATGTGTGTGACCTCATAGGTCCGAACCTAAGCCGGTAGCATAGGAACAAATTCCTATACCAATCGAAGTGACCATCTAGCAATGGTACCCGACGACCGGATAGGTCGAATGTGTAGAACAACATCCTTAGAACCCATGCGGATATAGTTTTCATATAATTCATCCCCTTGACCAAAATGATCATAGAACACCCCAGAGCTCAACTGTCAACTCTGATCAGGTTGTCCACATTGTATTTCAAAATATCAAATCCATCTGATGGATTACCCTGGCCAATGTTTTGCTAAATTGAAATACAGCGACTCATTCTTCTCCAACTCTTGGAGTGGTCAATCCCATCTCGATCACACTCTGACTTCACAAGTACTTGACTGTACCCAGAAGCCTCCGTCCCTGAATTAGAAATTCAGTTAGTCCAGTACCAAAGCACAGTGAGTTGCTTGCAAGTCACTGAGGCGATCTCAGGTCTAAGGGACACTTATACCTATATCCCATCAGAGATATTCTCGACAGTAGAATACTCTGGAGTTGGTCACGTTCAATGATGATGTACCCTTACATCTCATCTGTATGCCATACCAGTGTCTTCACACTCCTTGGTTAAGAGGACAACCAACCCATATGGCCTACAGCGACCTATGCTCGATAGAAGCTGTCGTCCTTATTAACAGCCTATCATTTGGTCGTGAACAGTTTTAAGGACTAATCGATAAATCCTCTCTTTATCGAACCTAAATAGTCCTAAGGACTTCATCATAACAATGGAGTTCATTAGAAGATGAAAGCTTATGATGAAGATGCCAAATATATTTTATTTATTAACAAATCAATTACAATACTTGGTTGCTCAACTGTCAACAGCTTGACGATTGGCTTTTTGGGACACATTTCCCAACAACTCCCACTTGTCCTAAAGCCACTCGGCACAGTATCTAATACCCATCTTCGACTTGTGGTTGTCGAACTCCTTTATTGCCAGGGCTTTAGTGAAGGGGTCGGCCAGGTTCTCCTTTCTGTCGATCTTCTGAAGGTCGACATCACCTCGATCCACGATCTCTCGGACCAGGTGGAAGCGGTGCAAGATGTGCTTCGTCCTTGATGTGCTTTGGGTTCCTTCACCTGAGCTATGGCACCAGTGCTGTCGCAATAGAGCAGGACCGGACCATCGAGGGAGGGTGCTACTCTGAGCTCGTTGATGAATTTCTCAGCCACACAGCCTCCTTCGCGGCATCTGATGCTGCGATATACTCCGCTTCACAAATAGAGTTTGCCACAGTATGCTGCTTGGAACTCTTCTAGCAGATGGCTCCACCATTCAGAGTAAAGATATAACCCGACACGCTCCTGCTGTCATCATGGTCAGATTGGAAGCTGGAGTCTGTGAACCCCACAAGTTTCAGATCTGACTCACCATAAACCAACAACCATTGATCCTTAGTATTTCTCAAATACTTAAGGATGGCTTTAATCACTTTCCAGTGATCTTCTCCAGGATCAGATTGGTATCTACTCACTACTCCTAGTGAGTATGCCACATCTGGTCTTGTACATGTCATGGAGTACATGATAGATCCCACGGCTGAAGCATATGGGACTCTACTCATACGCTCTCTCTCTTCAGGAGTTGTCGGACAATCCTTCTTAGAGAGAGAAATTCCATGGCCTATCGGTAGATAGCCCTTCTTGGAATTCTCCATGCTGAACCTCTTCAGCACAGTATCTATGTACATGGACTGGGATAACCCAAGCATCCTTTTAGATCTATCCCTATAGATCTTCATCCCTAGGATGTAGGATGCTTCACCCAAGTCCTTCATAGAGAACTGTGATGACAACCAAACTTTTATTCCCTGTAGTGCGGGGATGTCATTCCCGATTAAGAGAATGTCATCCACGTACAAGATAAGAATACCACAACTGGACCATTTGCCCATTTATAGATGCAGGGCTCTTCTCCATTCTTAATGAAGCCATACGTTTTGATCACCTTATCAAAACGCATGTTCCTACTCCGAGAAGCTTGCTTCAGTCCATAAATGGATCTCTGAAGCTTGCACACCTTGGACTCATCTGTGGATGTAAATCCTTCAGGTTGTATCATATACACCTCTTCAGTCAGCTCTCCATTCAGGAAAGCTATCTTTACATCCATCTGCCAGATCTCATAATCCAGATGGGCAGCTATTGCAAGCATTATCCGAATAGATTTGAGCATTGCCACAGGGAAAAACATCTCGTCATAGTCAATACCATAACGTTGACGATACCCTTGGCTACCAGACGGGCTTTATAGGTCTCCACCTTTTCGTCTGCGCCCCTTTTCCTTTTGAAGACCCATTTACACCCAATGGGTTTAACCCCTTCAGGTGGGTCAACCAATGTCCATACATCGTTGACCTTCATGGACTCCATTTCGGATTTCATGGCTTCAAGCCATTTCTCGGAATCAGGTCTCTGCATAGCATCCATATAGGTGATCGGATCCTCATTATTCTCATCAAGTTCGATGGGATCACCGTTCCGGACCAAGAAACCATAGTATCTGTCCGGCTGACGCGGTACTCTACCGGATCGCCTTAATGGTGCAGGTATATTGGGCTCCAGATCTGATCTAATCATATCCGACTCAGGTTCAGCTATTGGTGTCGGTCCTTCTACCTGTTGAACTTCATCAAGTTAACCTTAGAGGCAACGGTTCCTTCACCAAGGAACTCCTTTTCTAAAAAGATTGCCTTAAGGCTGACGAACACCTTTTGTTCATCAGCATGGTAGAAAAAATATCCTTTTGTCTCTTTGGGGTACCCTATGAATGAGCATTTGTCAGACCTAGGTCCAAGTTTGTCTGTGACTAATCGTTTGACATAGGCGGGCACCCCCAGACCCTAAGGTGTGAAAGTACTGGCTTACGCCCTGTCCATATCTCATATGGAGTTTTAATTACAGACTTACTTGGAATCCTATTTAACGGATAACAGGCCGATTCGAGTGCATATCCCCAGAAGGATATCAGCAAGCTAGCAAAAACCCATCATGGATCAGACCATGTCTAACAGAGTCCGATTCCTCCTTTCAGACACACCATTATGCTGTGGTGTTCCTGGAGGAGTCCATTGGGAGAGAATCCCATTCTCTCCTAGATATGTGATAAAATTCATTAGAAAGGTATTCTCCTCCTCGATCAGATCGAAGAGTTTTAATACTCTTCCCAGTTTATTTTTCTACTTCACTTCGGAATCGTTTGAACATTTCAAATGAATCCGACTTATGTTTCATCAGATAGACATATCCATATCGGGATAGGTCATCCGTGAAAGTTATGAAGTAGAAATATCCACCTCTAGCACTTGTGCTCATGGGCCCGCATACATCAGTATGTACTAGGCCCAAGAGCTCAGTAGCTCTCTCACCTTTTTCAGTAAAAGGTGACTTGGTCATTTTACCAAGAAGACAGGACTCAGGTTGGAAGTGATTCACAATCACTGACTTCGAGGATTTCCTCTTGAGTCAACCTGTTTATTCTGTTCTTATTTATATGACCTAGCCTACAGTGGCATAAGTAGATATCTGACACACTATCTAATCTAGGGTGCTTGCCAGTAGAATAGACTCTTATCAGGCTTGATCTTTTTGGTCTGGCTCTACACTGATGTCCTAGCCTGAACTTGCACCTTCTTTACTTTCTTCTTCTTGTTCTTCTTTCCTTTCGTGAAAGGTCAAGAACCAGAAGACGAACCTCCCACTAAATTCACCGACTCCTTGAGGAGTTGGTGATCCTTCTCAAAGTTCTGAAGCAACCCCAGTAACCCGTGGTAGTTTACTTCAGACTTTGTCATTCTATAATGAGTGAGGAATGGGAGATAAGACTTGGGCAGTGAGTTCAGTATTGTATCTTTCCCAAGCTGCTCATGCAAGAGAAAGTCGAGCTTGCTCAATCATTCCATCAGCTCGATCATGTACAATACATGATCAGTGACAGAGGCACCATCCCGCATTTTGGCGTTGAAGATGGCACAACTAGTCTTGTGCCTCTCCACATCATCGGGTGTGCCAAAGGCATCCTTCAACTCTTGAAGCATGTCCTTTGGCTGAGCCATCTCAAATCTGTAACTGAACTCGTCGCTCATGGCAGCCAGCATGATACAGCGCACCGTGGTCCGATCACTGAGCCACTTCTGGTAAGTGTCTCTAATTGTTCCACGTGCATTGACAGCTGGCTCCTCAGGTGCAGGATCTATTATCACATATAGGATCCGTTCATGCTCCAGGACTATCTTCAACTTTCGGTACCAGCTATCGAAGTTGGGTCCCACCAACTTATCATTGTCCAACAATGATCGGAGCGATAGGGAAGTGGCCATATTTGCACAAAGGAGAACCATAACCTAATTAGTAATTGATTCATTAAACCTAAAGATTTGGACTTTAATCAAAAGGTTTCTCCCACTATTTTATTCGAATTGGTAGCCTCTACCTTCAATTCGAGGAATTACCCTAATTTCTTAGCGGGTACTAGAATCCACTTAGACTGCACACAAGCCCAACTTTGATTGGCCAACCCATGTACATCTAAGGGTAGGTTCATAACCAATTATTTCTCTAAACAATTTCTAGTAATTTTAATTTTGCCCCAGAAACCTAATCAGTAGGCTTTGGCCTCCACTGTAAGGATCCAGTTAGGTCCAACCATTAACATGATCATACTTGGTGTATCTAACCAACGAATGATTAAGCCCAACTTTGGTTGGCTCACCTAACCACCATTAGAGAGATACTTCCAAGTCGTCATATGATGAGTGATAATTCCATTAGTCAACAAGCACCAGGCCTTTGGGTCTGCAATGATTATTGAGTTCATGGACTCATTATCAAACACCTTAATGGGAGGCTATGACTCAGTTATCTCCATAACTTTATCATTTTAAGGACCTAATAATTTTAGAAGATTTAAATAATATAGAGGATGAGGTCAGATGAACCAGCTTATCATGATCGTCCCACTGGCTCACCAAGTCAGCTTAAGGGAGACCATTAAAAGGGCTGGTCTAGGAGCACCTAAATCAGTCACACTGATTTACCTAGCTGACATGGGTCAGCTCGAATAGTCAAGTGATCCGATCAAAACATAATTTCACCAAGAGGCCAGGTAAGTTCGATCAGTGGGAGGGTCTGCCAAAGCTTGCCTTAGACACCATCAGAAATGGCCAGGTAAGCGGGCTCCCAATTAAAAACCACCGGTCTGGTTTACCTTAGACACCAACTGGTTTAATTAGTTTCGATTAGATCAACCTAACAGTTCGTGCTAGACCGCTTAGCCAAGATCAAGTCCATTTGGTTCTCGTTAAAGACATGGACTTGACCAACTACAACTATTGTAATTGATCTAGAGAATCCTTGACCTAATCTAAGACAACAATTGATTAGATTTAGTCAATTCTCTAATTAAGTCCATCTTTAATCTAACCATAGGTCTAACCCAATTAATGGACCTAATTCCCACTAACCCATTAATCCAATGTGTTATGATTTGTGTCTTAGGTTCTTCAATTCACAATCCTAGAACCTAATCAAACAACTTCTTAATTCTTAATTAAGTTTTGGGCTGAGGGTTGGGTTTGGCGTTTCAAAAAAAAAAATAATTTTTATATTTGTAAAACAATTTTATAATATGATTCTACCAATCATATTGCATGTTTGATTCACAATCAAGATGCAAGTGAAATAAACATGAAACTACTTTAGATCTAATCTAAACAGGTTCATGTAATTGAAAAATTTCAACTTTAAATAATTTCTTTGCATAAAAATTATTAACAAAGAGATTTTATTTCAGATTTAAACATCTTTTAAATCCAATAAATCATAAATTTAATCTAGATCATATCTAACAAATTTATGATTAAAGATAGATCTACACAAACTAGGACAACCTTTGCACTGTAAGGGGTAAACCTTACAGCAGGACAACCTTGCAGTTTGTGATTGATCTAAAATTTTAATTTTAGATTTAATAATCAGATTATAAATTAGATATAATCTAAGAAATAATCTAAGAATGTATAAATAATCATGTAATAAAGAACCTAGGCTCTGATACCAATTGAAGGAACCAGATCTAGGGTTTCAGGGTTAGATCTTGAAACTTTTTCAAGATCATACAGCGGAAGACTAAAATAAATCAAAATTTATTTTCTAAAACTAGAGAATCCCTAGATCTAAGATTCTATTACATGATTATTACATGACATTAAATCAGAAATTAAAATATATAAATATATAGTATGAACTACATGTTGATCATATCAACATGTTTCTATACTAGCTACATCTAATGTATGTATTAAACAATAGATCAAATCTATTACCTTGCAAGTTAGATGCTCTAACCTCGCTGATCCGGGCTTAAGGATGATGTTGCAAGCCGCACACACGTCCGGCCTCTAGGAGTCATCCACACGAGCCCACGAATCTCGATCAGAAGTCCTGCTTCAGGAAATCAGCACAGTATGCTAGTACTGCGCTGATCCTTCTTTGATGGTTGATCAGGTGCCTCCTTCTTCTTGATTTGAACTCTTCAAAGATGAAAAGTAGAAGGAGGAGTTTCAGATCTGAGACGCTCTCAGGAAACTCAAGATGGAAGGAGGAAAGATATGAAAATAAAAACCCTAGAAGAAGACCCTCTTCTTCTTCACGTTTTTCTCTCTAGACATCCAAACTTGCATCTTTTATATCTCCACGACCCAAAGGTATTTCTTTCTGATTTTTGGTTGGTAGAAAGGTATCTCAAATCTCTATCTCTTCGTAGATTTTATGAAGAAATCATCTTATATAGAGAGATATGATAGAGTCCTTGTCTAGGTCAAACACCTAGTCAAGGCTTATCCAAACATGGCAAGTTAAGGGACGCCCAACTCTTGAGCATCTCCTCCATATTTTCGTGCATGGATCACTATAAAAAGATTCACAATGTAAATCCTAAAGCCACTAAAATTCCAAAAAAAATTTGGATAAATTCGGTGCATAATTGAAAGAGTTTTGTATTTCTAAAACTCTATCTCATAGAATTCAAAATCCAAACTTATTCCTTTTAGATTTGATCCAAACCACCTTCCATGTAAGAAAGAAGAGAAGAGACCTTTTGTGAACGTGGGAGAGATCTGGGAGAGGGTTTTTGTCGCACAAAATAAGTGGAGATTGGTGTTGAATAAGAGAGAGGGCGTGGAGAATGTTTATGTGGCGCAAGGTGGAATCCTAGTCCTACTAGGATTCTATCTCATAACTTGTTTTAATTTGGTTTCCCAAACCAAATCAAATCAAAATTAGATCAACCCAATTAAAATAGGTCTTAACCTAATTAAGAACCTAATTTAATCAGATTAAATTATATTTAAATCTGATTTAATTTTCTAATCAAATTAGAAATTAGATTGACCCAAGTCCTAGTTGAACTAGGACTAGTTTTTCCTTGCACTTGGCTTATCCAATAAACCAATTGGACTTGATCCAATCAAGCCCAAACCAAATCTAATTAAATCATATTTAATTAGACTTAATCTCAGCCCATTGGCTTAATCAAATTAAGCCAATCAGCAATCGAATTGCTAATAGTTCCTCCTGCAACACTTGCACTGGGTTAAATATCAATCGTATTGATCATTTAGCCCTAGAACAATTCTTAATCGTTGATCAACCATCTGATCGGATCATGAACTCTAATGTGTGTGACTTCATAGGTCCAAACCTAAGCCGGTAGTATAGGAATAAATTTCTATACCAATCGAAGTGACCATCTAGCAATGGTACCCGACGACCGGATAGGTCGAATGTGTAGAACAACATCCTTAGAACCCATGCGGATATAGTTTTCATATAATTCATCCCTTTGACCAAAATGATCATAGGACACCCCAGAGCTCAACTGTCAACTCTGATCAGGTTGTCCACATTGTATTTCAAAATATCAAATCCATCTGATGGATTACCCTGGCCAAGGTTTTGCTAAATTGAAATACAGCGACTCATTCTTCTCCAACTCTTGGAGTGGTCAATCCCATCTCGATCACACTCTGACTTCATAAGTACTTGACTGTGCCCAGAAGCCTTCCATCTCTGAATTAGAAATTCAGTTAGTCCAGTACCAAAGCACAGTGAGTTGCTTGCAAGTCACTGAGGCGATCTCAGGTCTAAGGGACACTTATACCTATATCCCATCAGAGATATTCTCGATAGTAGAATACTCTGGAGTTGGTCACGTTCAATGATGATGTACCCTTACATCTCACCTGTATGCCATACCAGTGTCTTCACACTCCTTGGTTAAGAGGACAACCAACCCATATAGCCTACAGCGACCTATGCTCGATAGAAGCTGTCGTCCTTATTAACAGCCTATCATTTGGTCATGAATAGTTTTAAGGACTAATCGATAAATCCTCTCTTTATCGAACCTAAATAGTCCTAAGGACTTCATCATAACAACGGAGTTCATTAGAAGATGAAAGCTTATGATGAAGATGCCAAATATATTTTATTTATTAATAAATCAATTACAATACTTGGTTGCTCAACCGTCAACAGCTTGACGATTGGCTTTTTGGGACACATTTCCCAACATATCTTAGATTCTCAATTTCTTCTTCTAGCTCTTCCCTCTTCTGCAGTGCGTCCTAGAACGCCCGACGAAGTCGCTGGCTCTCGGCCTCCGCCTCTCGATGCCTCTTCCTCAAGACCTCGAATTCTGCCTCCGCGTCCGCGACGGCCCGCTGCTCGTATGCCAGTTGGATCTTCAGTTGTTGCAGCTCAGCTGTCTTTTTCCCGAGGGAGACAGAAATCCCTCAACGGTGCCTCTTAGGGCTTGGAGCTCATCAGAATCTTGGGTGGAAGTAAGCTGTGCCCTGCTAGCCAGCTGCCTCTGGAGACGGACGACTTCGTCGGCCGCCGCCCTGAACCTCCCTTTATATTCTTCCACCTGCCTGCGCCAGCTAGCCCGATGCACGTTGTGGCTCACCTCAGCGTCCTGAAGCTGCTGCTGAAGGTCGGAGACCTTCTTCGACCACTCTTGGTCACCGTCGACCCGGGCCAAGAGCCGGGATGAATTTCCTTCCAGCTGGCCGATCTTCCCCTTCGCAGCTGACAGTTCCACCTTGAGGGCGCTGATCCTGGCGGCCTGGGCCCAAATTCGGTCGCTGGCGCTCTTCTTGCATTCCTCGAGTTCCTTTGCGAAGTCCGCCTTCCTCCGGCTATACTCCATGATCCCCTTCACATGGAGATTCCGAAAGTGGGTGGCCTCAGCGGTGGCTTCAGAATGACCCTCTCTCAATCTGCGGAGCTCGCCTTCCATCTTCTTTAACTTCTTTGTCAGGTGAAGGACTTCCTTCTTCAGCCGTGGATCGTCGATTTCAGCGGGACCCCCAGGGGCAGGGGGAGTGCTTCTGCAGGACACTGCCATTGGAAGGCAAAAGCGTCAAAGCACGACTCATTGCAGGAAGAAGAACAGAGAGAAGGAGGGGGGGGAGGAGAAGCCGTCCGCAACAAGAAATTTAACTTTATTGATTGGATGATTTTTGAAGAGAAACAGAAAAGAAAAATTGCGATGAAATAAAGGTACAAGATCGGAGGTCTCAGACCTCGGGGGCGGGGGTTGGAGAACTCGGCGTCCCCGGCAAGGGGGCTGCGACAGCAGTGGCGGCTGGTGAGGGACCGGTCTCGTCTTCAGACTCCTCACCTAGGAAGCTGAGGTCGAGCTCTAGAAATTTTTTGGCCACCTTCTCTTGGCAGAGCTCGAACCCCTTTATGAATGCTTCCTGGCCAAATTGGACCTTCAGGTCCCTCATCTCCGCGGAGGCCTTGAATTCCTCTACCGCAAGGGCTCTGGCCTCCGAGACCAGGACCGAAATTTGCTCGGCCAAGTTGGCGACCTCGGCCTCCGCCTTTCTCGTCGATTCCTCCAAGGTCTGCCTCTCCTCCTCCCGGGCTCGTTTCTCTCTTTCCAGGGCCTCCTGGAGGGCGACTACTTCAGCCGTCTTTGCTTGGAGGCGAGCAACCTCGGCCTGACAGCATTCCTCCACCTGGAGGATGTCCCTCCTCGCACGGCTCACTGCCTTGATATAGGTGAGGAGCTGGTGCCCAATCTGCAAGGGCGGCTAGGGAATTAGAACAAAGGCCGAATAGCCGTGTAAATGAAGATTCGCTTACCTCAAGGAAGGACCCCAAAGAGTCCCAGGCCCACTGCTCAGGATCGACGCGGTCGATCCTCTCAACGACGTCAGGCAGAATGCAGCCATCGATCAGCCGCCTGATCAAGTCCCTATCGTTGAAGGGATTCTCCGACCCCTCTTCAGAGCAGAGGGACTCATCCACGGCAGTTCGGCGGCTACTCGCCCTGCGGGCCACTGATTTCCTTCTTTTCCTCTCGGCTATGGGCGCCTCCGTGAAGTGGACCCCCAAAATGGGGGCCCCAATCAACGGACTCCTCGAGGAGGCCCGGGGGGCCGTTGGCTCGACATCTGAGGGAATATCGATGGCCGGGGCCGCCTGGACGGGTGCAGCTAAGCACGACTCCTCCGCCCTAGCCCTCTTCGTCGATCCGGAGGTCGCGGCACCCTTTCTCTTGTGGGCCCTAAGGCCCCTGGCAAGCATCCGCGTTGCTTCGGCGTCCATTCCTAAAAAAAAAAAAAAAAAAAAAGAAGAAAAAGAGAAAGGAAAAGAAGAAAGGCATGAAAAGAGAAGATAAGGTAAAAGATGAATACTCGCTGGATCTTGGGGACTCAGGCCGATGTTGAAAAGAAATTGCTCCCTCAGAAGATTGGGAAGGGAAGGAGCGGAGTAAGCTAGAAGATTTCGGGCAGCCTGGAGGTCATCCTCCCCCAGGCTGGGGGCCCGGCGGACAGAATCCCTTAGAGAGCCCCAAGGGGGCAAGCCCAGTCTCAAGGTCGGGCAGTGGACGAAGAGATATTTCTCCTTCCAATTGTGGATTGAAGAAGGGGTGCCTTTCAGCAACCCCTTCTTGCCGAACTGGAGGGAGAAGTACCACCAGTCCTTCGTCGAAGGATGGCGCTTGAAAGTATAGAAGTGCCTAAACAGGGAGAGGGACGGTTGGACCTCGACTACGTGGCAAAGGGAGAGAAATCCTATCAAAAACCTAAAAGAATTCGGGCAGAAGAGAGTGCTGGCAGGAACAAAGGAGGGGAGTACGTGCCTGGTACAGACAAAAATGACCAGGTGGGGAGTGCTGGCCCGGTCAGAAGGCCAGGCAGCTCCAGGTCGTACTCCAGAGGAACTCCATATTGAACCCTTATCAGAAGGAGTTCCTCCGAGGTCAGGGAACATGGAATGGCGCCCGGTGCAAAAATCGGGCAGAGCCCAGCCCCAGATGCAGGTTCGTCTGCAGAGCAGGGGACCTGGGGATTTGAGGCGGAAGAGCTCCCGAAACTGCAGGGAGTGGAAGAGCCGGACGACATTTCGGGTAGTTCGAAGGAGGGCTCTAAAGGTCCCTAAGAAGACGGACAGGATGAGGAACGAGAGGGCACAGGAAACTAACTCGGAGGGATGCAAAAAATAATGACAGAGAAGAAGTCCCTAGGTGGTGGGAAGAAGGTTGAAGGTGCTGGAACTAACCTATATCGCTCTGAGGGACCAGAGGGATGAAGACAGAGACGATTTGGAAGACACCTACGGCTCGAGAAGATGCCCACTGAAATAGGGCTCTCGAAGAGAAGGCAAACACTGATAGAAACTCTGGAACGAAATAGGGCACCTAAAGGTGGGAGGACGGGTTTAAATAGACCCTGAGATCCGACGCCATAATGATCACGAATCCCCAAAGCCAGTCCGCACCCGGCACGTGTCCCACTCCCCCCGGTGGGCGGCTAAAAGCGGCTGACGGATCAACAGGGCCATTATGGCACCGTACCTAGGCCAGTGTACGGCGAGAATTTCGAAGGGTCCCTTCCTATCGCCCCGATCCGAAAAGACTCCAGCACGCGCACATTTAATGCCAAAATATCTGGGGCGGCAGTGCGCAGGATTCGAGGGGACGGTTTCGGCTGTGCCCATCTCTCTGTACTTCTTTCGTTCGAAATTCAAACTCGGAAGTAGGGAGACTGGTGTTGGGTATAAAATACCCACAGCTGAAGTCCTCAGCAGAATCGGCTCCCAGAGAACTCCGTCCGGACTCCTACGGGAACGGGCTCCGATCGCAACATCAACTTCAGGAGGACTCCGCCCGGACTCCCACGGGAGCCGGGCTCCGGCACGACTCCAATCTCAATGGGGATCCGCCCGAACTCCTACGGGAGCCGGGCTCCGTCCTCAACATCAACTGCCGGTACGCCTTGTTCGGACTCCTACGGGAGCCAGACTTCACCTTTGACTTTAATTATAGGAAGACTCCGCCCAGACTCCTATGGGAATCGGGCTCCGATCGCAACATCAACTTCAGGAGGACTCCGCCCGGACTCCCACGGGAGCCGGGCTCCACCCACGACTCCAACCTCAAGGGGGACTCTGCCCGAACTCCTACAGGAGCCGGGTTCTGTCCTCAACAACAACTGTCGGTAAGCCTTGTTCGGACTCCTACGGGAGCCGGACTTCACCTTTGACTTTAATTGCAGGAAGACTCCACCCGGACTCCTACGGCAGTCGGGCTTCATCCTCGACTCCAACGGCTGCAGACAGACTTCGTCCGGACTCCTACGGGAGCCGGACTTCGCCGACAACTTCAACCGCAAGTAGACTCCGCCCGAACTCCTATGGGAGTCGGGCTCCATCCTCAACATCAACTGCCGGTAAGCCTTGTTCGGACTCCTACGGGAGCCAGACTTCGCCTTTGACTTTAATTGCAGGAAGACTCCGCCCGGACTCCTACGGGAACCGGGCTCCGATCGCAACATCAACTTCAGGAGGACTCCGCCCAGACTCCCACGGGAGTCGGGCTCCGCCCACGACTCCAACCTCAAGGGGGACTCCGCCCGAACTCCTACGGAAGCCGGGCTCCTCCTCAACATCAACTGCCGGTAAGCCTTGTTCGGACTCCTACGGGAGCCGGACTTCGCCTTTGACTTTAATTGCAGGAAGACTCCGCCCGGACTCCTACAGGAGCCGGGCTTTGTCCTCGACTCCAACGGCTGCAGACAGACTTCGTCCGGACTCCTACGGGAGCCGGACTCCGCCGATAACTTCAACCGCAAGTAGACTCCGCCCGATCTCCTACGGGAGCCGGGCTTCGTCCTCAACATCAACTGCCGGTAAGCCTTGTTCGGACTCCTACGGGAGCCAGACTTCGCCTTTGACTTTAATTGCAGGAAGACTCTGCCCGGACTCCTACGGGAACCGGCTCCGATCGCAATATCAACTTCAAGAGGACTCCCCCGGACTCCCACGGGAGCCGGGCTCCGCCCACGACTCCAACCTCAAGGGGGACTCCGCCCGAACTCCTACGGGAGCCGGGCTCCGTCCTCAACATCAACTGCCGGTAAGCCTTGTTCGGACTCCTACGGGAGCCGGACTTCGCCTTTGACTTTAATTGCAGGAAGACTCCGCCCGGACTCCTACGGGAGCCGGACTTCATCCTCGACTCCAACGGCTGCAGACAGACTTCGTCCGGACTCCTACGGGAGCCGGACTCCACCGACAACTTCAATCGCAAGTAGACTCCGCCCGAACTCCTACGGGAGTCGGGCTCCATCCTCAACATCAACTGCCGGTAAGCCTTGTCCGGACTCCTACGGGAGCCGGACTTCGCCTTTGACTTTAATTGCAGGAAGACTCTGCTCGGACTCCTACGGGAGCCAGACTTCGTCCTCGACTCCAACGACTGCAGACAGACTTCGTCCGGACTCCTACGGGAGCCGGGCTCCACCGACAACTTCAACCGCAAGTAGACTCCGCCCGAACTCCTACGGGAGCCGGGCTCCATTTTCAACATCAACTGCCGGTAAGCCTTGTCCGGACTCCTACGGGAGCCGGACTTCGCCTTTGACTTTAATTGCAGGAAGACTCCGCCCGGACTCCTACGGGAGCCGGGCTTCATCCTCGACTCCAACGACTGTAGACAGACTCCGCCCAGACTCCCACGGGAGCCGGACTCCGCCCACGACTCCAACCTCAAGGGGGACTCTGCCTAGACTCCCACGGGAGCCGGGCTCCGTCGCCAACTTCGACTGTCGGTAAGATCCGTCCGGACTCCTACGAGAGCCAGACTTCGCACCTGATTTTGATTGCAGGGGACTCCGCCCGGACTCCTACGGGAGTCGGGCTCCACCCGCGACATCAACTCCGAGAGGACTCCGCCCAGACTCCTACGGGAGCCAGACTCTGCCGACAACTCCAATCGCAAGGAGGACTCCGCCCGGACTCCTACGGGAGCCAGACTCCGTCATCAGCCCTGACCGCTGTCGAACTTCAGTCGATGGATCTGCACTCCCAGGCAGGCCACAATAACGGCCACGATCCTGCTCCACTTCCTGCGGCAGATTTTGCGCAGCTCCACTACTCCCTGGTAGGCCACAATAACGGCCACGATCCTGCTCCACTTCCTGCGATGGATACCGCGCGATTCTCCAATCCGCTGGCAAGTCGCGACAACAGATGCCGCTCCACTCCCTGCGGCAGACTCCACGTGGCACACCCTGGTGATAGCCACGGGTCCACTCCACTACTCTTCACAACAAACTCCGCCTGACCCTAGGCAGCCCGCTGCCAAACGGTTACAGATGTCGCTATCAGGCTACCGCCCCCTCCGCCTATAAAAGAGGGCTCCAAATACGTTATTCAATAAGCTCTCATCTTTCATCTAAAAACTCTGCTAAATTCTCCGTTCGAGCACTCCATTCTTGTTTGTTGCCCAGCTATGCAACCTAAGAGAGGGGGGTGAATTGGGTTTCTAAGAATTTTAGGCTTAATTAATTACTTATGATGAATGAGAACAAAGACTTTAATTCAAGATTAATTACCTAAAGCAAGAATGCAAGGATATAATAAAGAAATAAAGAGAAACAAGAAAGCACACCACAAACACAAAGATTTATAGTGGTTCGGTGCCAACCTTGCACCTACATCCACTCTCCAAGCTCCTACTTGGGAATTTCAATCCACTATACTTGTATTCAACCCGAATACAAAAGTCGGAAACTCTGACACTAGCTATCCCAAGCTAGTCTACTTATTTCTCGGGTACAAGCTAACCCAAAATACTCCGATTTCAGGTTCGGATCAACCTTTCCTTATTTTGGAAACCCTCCAAAAATAAGAACAAATACTCACAAAGAGTAAGAAAATTTAGAGCACAAATTAATACAATAACAGCTCCTTAAATGAGCGAATATAACAATAAAAACACTTTACTCAAATGAAGAATCCCCTTTTTGGATTTTCTCAAGGTGGATGAACGCTTAAATGAACTCTTGAGAAGAAGATGATCTTTGATTGAGGACTTCATGAAGGCTTTGAAAGATCTCTTGATCAAGGTTGAACAATAGGCTTGAAAAATCCTCTCTTTGAATGCTCTTGCTTTTCTCTTTCACAATCTCTCTTGTATATTGTGGATCCTCTCTCTTTTTCTTTTGGGTATTTCGTTGATCTCAGGCTTTCTCGTGTAGATTTTGGATCCTCTTGTATATATGTTTGATCTCTGCAATTTCTTTCACCATTTGAAACCTTTTATAGCCTTAAGAAACAAGAGAAAATATTTTAGGCAGATAAAGAGCCATTAGAGCAATTTTAGGAAGCATAAAAGGCAATTTAAATGGGCAAAAAAATAGTCGTTGCTGATATTTTCCATCGCAGGGGTCGACTCATGAGTCGACTCATGCTTCAGGGGTCGACTCATGAGTCGACCTCTGTTGCAAAGACCAGAGATTCAGTTTCTGGATTTTTTTGGCTCAAAATAGCAGAAGTCGACTCATGAGTCGACTCATGCCTTGTGGGTCGACTCATGAGTCGACTCATAGGTCATGCCAAGCCAGAAAACTAGCGTGCCAAGGGAAATTTTTGCGTGCCAATCAGCTCATAGTGCCATGAGTTGACTCATGAGTCGACTCATGCACTTCAAACCTTCATAACTTCAAAAATATAAGTCCAAAAATAATGAAATTTTTACCAATAGATTATAAATCATTTGTTCTACCAAATGATACTATCAAATCAGAATTTTAGTGAAATTATGATTTTGCCCTTGAAGAGCATAAGAACTTTTTCAATTTAAAATTATTTGTATCCCTTCAATCTGCTTTGTAATCATCAAAATCAATCTAGGAGCAACAATCTCCCCCTTTTTGATGATGACAAAATATTTGAACAAAAGCATTTATGTGAATCAATAATTTCAAAAGAATGCATTATAGATTTATATGCTTGAAAAGAGTAAGATTCTTTTGGCATGTAATATAAATGGTCATATACAAAAATAGTTTGTCTATTTTCTTAAAGATTTGAAGATATGCTCATTGGAATATGTGATTTTGGTGTTAGAGCGGAAAACTTATTTTTGTTATCAGATTAAGTTGTATTTTGAAAATTTCATTCTCATTTGATTTTAGTTTTAGCATCAGAGCAAAAAATACTTATGTGCTTTAATTGCTTTATGATAAAAAATTATGTGTGCCAAAGTATGTTTAAGAGTTGATTTTGAAAGTGTATTAGCTCATTTTGAGTTTAAGTTATATCAGAGCAAAATAAATTTTGCAATGTATCAGAGCAAGAAAATAATTTTACAATGTATCAGAGAAGATTTTGTAATGTATCAGAGAAAATTTTATAATGTATCAGAGCAAGTTAAAAAATTTTAAGATGTATCAGAGTAAGTTAAATTTCTTAAGATGTATCAAGGTAAATAAAATTTCAAAAGATGTATCAAAGCAAGTTAGAATTTTTTTTTTTTTTTTAAAGTATATCAGAGCATATTCAAATTTTTAAAGTAAATCAGAGTAATTTAAAAGTTACATAATTGCATTGTACTTAGCATTGTACTTTTGATATTGTTCTTTAAATTCTTCAATTCATTCATTAATTTCTCATAATTTGTAGTTTTGCTTTTGATGGGTTGCTTTTTCTTTAATTACTCATAATTTAATTACTTTTTGTTTAATTTCTGTCTGATACCAAATTTCTCATAATTTAGGATTTTGCTTTTGAATAATTCAGGGTTTTGCTTTTGAATAATTTAGGGTTTTGCTTTTGATGAGTTGCTTTTTGTTTAATTTCTCCCCCTTTTTGACATCATCAAACATGGTTAACTTCTCCTTTTTCTGAAACATTCTTTAATTTCTCCCCCTTTAGAGTTAATCACAGATGTTTACTCCCCCTTAATACAGCAATTATTAACAGCAAACAACAACAAAGAGAAGATAATATTTCAACAAGGAGAATATATATAACCAAAATATGATCAACATCATTACAAAAGGTAGAAATAAAAGATGATTCCAATAAAATCACAATTGTTTCAATACATAGTTCTTAATATAAAAATTAATCAGTTAATTGTCAATACATGGCCCCCAAAAATACAGATCCTAGAACAAAACACTAACACCTAGGATCTAATAATGATCAAGACAAGTCATGGATCGGAGTCATCAGATATGGTATGAGAAGCTGATGGATCAGAAGTGCGTCCTCTACCCCGTCTGCCTCTGGCACGAGCAGGAGAGCGAGATGAACTGGGAGGCTGAGAACGCTGAGAGGCTAAGGACTGAACAGAGAGGGTGAGTCTAATGGAATCAAGTACGCTCAGTGCTCTGGAAACAGACTGTAGTAGAGCAGTGAACTGAGTGGTTGCATGCTCACTCGATCCTCGGATCTCTTTCCTCAGTAACTCATATCCACCTTCTAGTGCTCCTCTGAGCCTGCCAGCCTCTGCAGTGACGTCTGTGACCTCAATAGTTGACTCCTGTGGCTTGGGATGGGCCAAAGCAAGGACTTGCCCCTGCAAGTCAAGAACTCTGCCAGTCAGTCTCCAGACTGTGTCCTCAAGCTGCTGGATCCGGATGGACTGATCTGATATCATCTGAAACACAGTGGAGATGTGGGGAGTAATGGTCTGATCAGAAGAGGTGGCTCCTGGTGCAAAAGAAGTACTACTCCACTGGCTAGACAGCAAAGAAGCCACACGCTGTGATATATGCTCGATCTGATCGTCAGCCAGTCTGAACTCTGAATGAGGTGCTCTGCTCTCTGGCTGATACACTGGTGTGGGCATCCTAGTAAACTCTGAAGGGCCAGCCTCTGTATCAGGAGTGAACTGGATATTTGGTGATGCTGCTCTGAAGTCATGGACAGGAGATGATGGACCTTCTTCTTCAGCTCTGTCCTCAGCTCTCTCCTCAGATCCCTTGATCCAACCACCATCAGTTTTAGTAAATCCCATTCGGTGCATGGTGTGTTGGTTGAAAGTGTCCACATGAGAGAGTTTAGTAGAAGCCTCCCCCTCACAGCTAACTCCAAACCTCCTAAATACTCTAGTAAGGACCATACCATAAGGCAAGTGTGCCTTGGATCTGTTCAAAGTTTCTCTCATGGCCTCTATCATAAGTGCAGGGAGGTTCAGGGGGGTCTGAGTGATGACATGAAACATGATACATACATCTCTGCTGGAAAGTAAATCATGCCTACCACTCCTAGGAAAGAAGAGCTTTGTTACCATCTGATGCAGGATCCTCATCTCAATGGACAAAATCTTTGCTTCTAACTTATTTAAACTTCCTAAATAAGTTTCTCCTAGAATAATTCTGATCCCCTCTTCTTTTACTGAGAGTTCCATATAAGAGTAACCTTCACTAGGCAACTGAAGTATTTCTCCCAATATCCTAGAATCCAAGCAGATATCAATTCCTTTGACTGTTGAAGTCACTGACCCATCTCCATAAAGTAGATTCTGGTAGAATTCTCTAACTAGGTCAACATAGGTGACTTCCTTAAGGGAGCAGTAGAGTTCCCATCCTTGGTTTTTAATCTTACTTGCAAAAGTAAAGTCCTCTTTCTCAAAGAACCGAAAATCTATATTCTTCCCGGTTTCGACTTTTCTATCAGAAAGAGGATTCACACTGGGGCTTAGAAAGGATTGAGAGGGACCTTGAGCAGATACTGAAACTGGAGTGGGAGCAGTTGAAGACTGAGCATGCCTTTTCTTTCGGACAATTTCTTCAGGCTCACGGATTGACTTTCTTCTTTGGGGAAGCTTCATCTTTGGAGCCATATCCAATTTTGTAGCAGGTAAGAAGACTTGGAGGAACACTTGAATGAGTGGAGGAGGGATCACAAGAGAGTGAAGAAGGATTTTGGTGGAGAAAAGAAGTGGATTTGGGAAGATCGGTGAAGTGCTAGGGCACGTTCCAATCGCGCCAAGCAATGTGAGAAAGCACAAAAAATCCCTTTCCAAAGTGGCGATTTTTGGTGGAGAGGAGGAGGGAGAAATGCCTCGAACTAGATCCTTGGATTTGGAGCAAAAGGAATTTGAGAAGTCGGCTTTTGGAAGGAGGAAGATGAGAGGATGGGTCGGCTTATGAACAGTAACCCATATAAAAACAATGAGCCCGTTGGAAGTTGGTGGGATTTACAAGTTTGCCATTGAGTCGACTCATGGGGTCGACTCATGAAGTTCAGAAAATCAGGAAAAATGTGAATAAATTCCAGAAAAATTTGAAATTTTGGGAGAAGGAGTTTTGCTCAATGATAAGTTTTTAGAATGATAAATTTGAGCTTTTGGGATCAGGATAGATGTTGGAAATTGAGCTCTAAGAATTAATTCTTGGAAATTGAGAAAAGTTTAGGCATATGGATCTAGAATTCCTAGATTTCTCCTAATTTCACAGAATCTATCCTCACTAAGGGTCTTTGTAAAGATATCAGCTAATTGATTTTCAGTGCAAACATATTCAAGAATTATATTTTTGTTTTGAACATGTTCTCTTATAAAATGATGTCTTATTTCAATATGTTTGGATCTTGAGTGTTGAATTGGATTTTTAGATAGATTTATGGCACTTGTGTTGTCACATCTTATTGGTGTTTCATTAAGTTTGATTCCAAAGTCTTCGAGTTATTGCTTAATCCACAAGATTTGAGCACAACAACTTCCGGCTGCAATGTATTCGGCCTCAGCCGTAGACAGTGCCACCGAATTTTGTTTCTTGCTAAACCATGAGATTAGGTTAACTCCAAGAAATTGGCAAGTTTCACTTGTGCTTTTTCTATCTAATTTACATCCAGCAAAATCAGCATCTGAATATCCTAATAAATCAATTTGTGAGTCCTTAGAGTACCATAACCCTAGGGTTTGAGTACCATTTAAGTATCTAAGGATTCTTTTAACAGCATTCAAATGAAATTCTTTAGGATTAGATTGATATCTAGCACATAAACAAACACTAAACATAATGTCAGGCCTACTTGCAGTTAAATATAATAATGAGCCAATCATACCTCGATAGTATTTTAAGTCTACACATTTACCTTCATCATCCTTGTCAAGCTTACATGAGGGACTCATTGGTGTGCCAATTGGTTTGCAGTTCTCCATTCCAAATCTTTTGAGTAGTTCCTTGGTGTACTTGCTTTGGGTGATAGAGATTCCCTCTTTTGATTGTTTGATTTGGAGTCTGAGGAAGAAGGTGAGTTCTCCCATCATGCTCATCTCGAACTCCCCCTGCATAAGCTTAGCAAAGTCTTGACAAAGGGATTCATTAGTAGACCCAAAAATTATGTCATCAACATAAATTTGTATAACTAGCATATCATTTTGATTTCTTTTAATAAAGAGGGTTGTATCTACATTACCTCTTGAAAAACCATTATTTAGTAGAAATTTGCTTAGCCTATCATACCATGCTCTAGGTGCTTGTTTTAATCCAAATAAAGCTTTATTTAATCTAAAGACATGATTAGGAAAAGCATGATTTTCAAATCCAGGAGGTTGTTCTACATATACTTCTTCAGCAATATATCCATTTAAAAATGCACTTTTAACATCCATTTGAAATAACTTGAATTTCATAAAGCAAGCATATGCAAGTAGAAGTCTAATAGCTTCTAATCTAGCAACAGGTGCAAAGGTTTCATCAAAATCAATTCCTTCTTCTTGATTATATCCCTTAGCAACCAGTCTTGCTTTATTTCTAATTACATTTCCATGCTCATCTAATTTGTTTCTAAAGACCCATTTTGTGCCAATTATTGAATAATTTTTAGGTCTTGATACTAAGGTCCAAACATTATTTCTTTCAAATTGATTAAGTTCCTCTTGCATTGCATTAATCCAATTATGATCATTTTCAGCTTCTTCAAAAGTTTTAGGTTCAAGATGAGATACAAAAGCACAATGATTAACTACATCTCTAAGTGAAGAACGGGTTTTTACCCCATGCATAGGATCACCAATAATTAACTCCTTAGGGTGGTTGTGAACATACCTCCATTCCTTAGGTAGGTCATTTGTACCTTGAGGTTGTTCTTGAATTTCTTCACCTTTCTCATCTTGTTCGTCTTCTTGATCCTTGTCTTCTGGAGTTGCTGAATCTTTCAGAGTGATCTCCTTCATACCTTCTATTAGTGAATCTGCATCATCAACACCCTCATTCTTCCTTGAAGGAAGATCGTTAGATTCATCAAAAACAATATGTATGGACTCCTCAACTACTAAAGTTCTTTTGTTAAAAACTCTAAATGTTTTACTAGTGGAGGAGTAACCTAGAAAGATTGCTTCATCTGATTTTGCATCAAATTTACTAAGTCTTTCTTTATCATTATTTAATACAAAACATCGACAACCAAAAACATGAAAATATGCAATATTTGGTTTTCTTCCTTTCCAAAGTTCATAGGGGATTTTCTTTAAAAATTGTCTAATCAAAGCACGATTTAAAATGTAACATGCTGTGTTAATTGCTTCCGCCCAAAAATATCTTGGAAGGTTGCTTTCACAAAACATGGTACGGGCCATTTCTTCTAAGGTTCTATTTTTCTTTTCAACTACCCCATTCTGTTGGGGTGTCCTAAGAGCAGAGAAGTTATGGCCGATTCCATTTTCATCACAAAAATTTTTAAAATCTTGATTTTCAAATTCAGTTCCATGATCACTTCTAATATTTTGAATTGAAAACCCTTTTTCATTAGTGACTTTTTGATGAAATTTAGTGAAAATATGAAAAGTTTCATTTTTGTGTGCCAAAAAGAAAATCCAAGTAAAACGAGAGTAATCATCTATAATTACAAAGCCATATCGTTTTCCTCCTAGACTAGTGGTTCTAGTTGGTCCAAATAAGTCCATATGTAAGAGCTCTAGAGGTCTAGAAGTTGAAACAGTATTTTTGGATTTAAATGAAACTCTAGTTTGTTTTCCTAATTGGCATGCATCACAAATTCTATCCTTTTCAAAATTCAGTTTTGGCAAACCAAGAACTAATTCTTTCTTTATTAGTTTTGAAAGAGAATGCATGCTGATATGTGCAAGTCTACGATGCCACAGCCAACTAGTCTCATTAGCTTTTGCATTTAAGGATACTAGGCATTGCATGTCTAATTTGGCTAAATCATTCAAATCTACCATATAAACATTGCCATGCCTATGTCCTATAAATTTAATTCCATCGTTAATAGGACTAGTCACAATGCAAACAGATGATTCAAAAACAACTTTATACCCTTTATCACAAAATTGACTAATGCTAAGTAAGTTATGTTTTAAACCTTTAACTAACAAAATATTTTTAATGTATTTGGAGGGAGTGATACCAATGTTACCTATCCCGATGATCTTTCCTTTGCCATTATCTCCAAAGGTGACCATCCCTCCATCCTTAGTATCAAGCATGATGAATTGTGATTCATCACCAGTCATGTGTCTCGAGCATCCACTGTCAAGATACCATTTCCTATTTCCTCCTTGGGATGCTAGACACACCTGCAAGCAAAGGTCAAGTTTCTGTCTTAGGTACCCAAGCTTTCTTGGGTCCTTTTAGGTTAGTCAAAATGGTTCCTTTTGGAACCCATATTTTTTTTATAGTTGTGTTTGCAGATTTGAGGCATGTGTATGATTTATGTCCTATTCTACCACATTTGAAACAAGTGATATTTGTAGACTTGTTACTTGAATAATTTACATAAATATTCTTCCGAAGTTTTTGTTTCTTCAAGGGGTTATACCCAAGTCCAGCCTTATCATATACAGCTTTTTGATTATCTAGAATCATATTTAATTTATTTGAACTTAAGGTGAACTTATCTACTATAGGTTTCAGCTTGTTAATTTCATTCTTTAAGCTTTGATTTTCTTTAATCAAGGTGGATTTTTTAATTGAAAGGTTTTCAGCTTGTTTCACTAAGGACTGATTTTTTAATTTTAGTTATTTATTTTTCATCCCTAGTTTCTTTAATTCATCAATTAAGTCATAGAATGCTTCATGCAATTCTTCAAAATAAATTCACTAGTGGATTCAGAAGTTACCTCATTTTCGTGTGCCATAAGGCACAGGTTAGCTTGTTCTGTTGAGGTTTCCTCATCGGAGCTTGAGTCGTCACTCGCACTCCAAGTCACCATCATTGCTTTCTTTTTGAACTTTTTGGGACCTCTCTTCAGTTGCGGACATTCGGATCTGAAATGTCCTGGCTTCTTGCACTCGTAGCATATAAGGGGTTGATCTTTCTCTTTCTCTTTGCTTTGTTCCCCTTTTGTGAATGACTTCTTTCTCATCCCCTGTTTCCTTTTTCTTAGAAACTTCTTAAATCTTCGGGTGATGAGTGCCATCTCTTCATCCTGTTCTTCATCTTCAGTGTCATCCGTTTCATCATCAGGCAAAGCTGTGGATTTGAGGGCAATGGTTCTTTTCTTTTTGACTTCATCCTCTTGATGTTGCTTCATGCTAAGTTCATGAGTCATCAAGGATCCAAGAAGCTCTTCCAGAGGTAGAGTGTTCAAGTCCTTTGCTTCTTAGATGGCAGTTACCTTGGCTTCTCAAGTTCTTGGCAATGACCTGAGAATCTTCCTTACAAGCTCACTGTTAGTATAAGATTTGCCAAGACTCTTCAAACCATTAATTATATCAGTAAAACGAGTAAACATAGCAGTTATGGACTCATCATGCTCTATTTTGAACAATTCATATTTATGCACTAGCATGTTTATTTTAGTCTCTTTTACTTGATTTGTTCCCTCATGGGTTACTTCTAACCTATCCCATATTTCTTTAGCAGATGCACAAGTAGAAATACGATTAAATTCATTTGCATCTAGTGCACAATAAAGAACATTCATAGCTTTGGCATTTAATTGTGCCAATTTTTTATCAACCTCATCTCATTCTTTCTCGGGTTTGGTTGACTCCTCACCATCTATAATCTTGGTGGGTGTGTGAGGACCGTTCACTATGATACTCCACATATCATAGTCGAGTGCTTGTATGAATATCTTCATCCGAGCTTTCCAATAGGTGTAATTAGACCCATTGAAAAGTGAAGGTCGGTTTGTAGATTGCCCCTCGGCTAGAGAAGTACCGACATGGGTTGCCATAGATCTTTGGCTCTTTGATTGTTAGATCAAAGAAGGGCTAGAGCTCCGGGCTCTGATACCACTTGTTGCCCAGCTATGTAACCCAAGAGGGGGGGGTGAATTGGGTTTCTAAGAATTTTAGGCTTAATTAATTACTTATGATGAATGAGAACAAAGACTTTAATTCAAGATTAATTACCTAAAGCAAGAATGCAAGGATATAATAAAGAAATAAAGAGAAACAAGAAAGCACACCACAAACACAAGGATTTATAGTGGTTCGGTGCCAACCTTGCACCTACATCCACTCCCCAAGCTCCTACTTGAGAATTTCAATCCACTATACTTGTATTCAACCCAAATACAAAAGTCGAAAACTCCGACACTAGCTATTCCAAACTAGTCTACTTGTTTCTCGGGTACAAGCTAACCCAAAACACTCCGATTTCAGGTTCGGATCAACCTTTCCTTATTTTGAAAACCCTCCAAAAACAAGAACAAATACTCACAAAGAGTAAGAAAATTTAGAGCACAAGTTAATACAATAACAGCTCCTTAAATGAGCGAATATAACAATAAAAATACTTTACTCAAATGAAGAATCCCCTTTTTGGATTTTCTCAAGGTGGATGAACGCTTGAATGAACTCTTGAGAAGAAGATGATCTTTGATTGAGGACTTCTTGAAGGCTTTGAAAGATCTCTTGATCAAGGTTGAACAATAGGCTTGAAAAATCCTCTCTTTGAATGCTCTTGCTTTTCTCTTTCACAATCTCTCTTGTATATTGTGGATCCTCTCTCTTTTTCTTTTGGGTATTTCGTTGATCTCAGGCTTTCTCGTGTAGATTTTGGATCCTCTTGTATATATGTTTGATCTCTGCAATTTCTTTCACCATTTGAAACCTTTTATAGCCTTAAGAAACAAGAGAAAACATTTTAGGCAGATAAAGAGCCGTTAGAGCAATTTTAGGAAGCATAAAAGGCAATTAAAATGGGCAAAAAAATAGTCGTTGCTGACATTTTCCGTCGCAGGGGTCGACTAATGAGTCGACTCATGTTTCAGGGGTCGACTCATGAGTCGACCTCTGTTGCAAAGACTAGAGATTCAGTTTCTGGATTTTCTTGGCTCAAAATAGCAAAAGTCGACTCATGAGTCGACTCATGCCTTGTGGGTCGACTCATGAGTCGACTCACAGGTCATGCCAAGCCAGAAAACTAGCATGCCAAGGGGAATTTTTGCGTGCCAATCAGCTCATAGTGCCATGAGTTGACTCATGAGTCGACTCATGCACTTCAAACCTTCATAACTTCAAAAATATAAGTCCAAAAATAATGAAATTTTTACCAATAGATTACAAATCATTTGTTCTACCAAATGATACTATCAAATCAGGATTTTAGTGAAATTATAATTTTGCCCTTGAAGAGCATAAGAACTTTTTCAATTTAAAATTATTTGTATCCCTTCAATCTGCTTTGTAATCATCAAAATCAATCTAAGAGCAACATTGTTGAGGCAGAGAACTGACTTGAGCGTCGGAGGGTCTTGCTTGAGCAACCTCACCTCCAGTTTAGACTTCTTTTGTAGGTCCCGATGGCGACCGCGACTTCCTCAACTCCAGCTTCTCCGGCGCAAGCGGATTTTTGCACCAACAATATTTATTATTTTATAATTTATATATATGTATGAAGCACAATCATCTGCAACCTAGATGATTGGCTTTAGGATACATTTTCCATTAGGGGAGAAGCAACCACTCTATTGGTATGAGATGCTATAGGGTGGAGATAGGGTTGGACCCAATAACTATCAGGTGAGGGTCCCAACGATGGTTTCACTCACGCTTAATGGTGGGTCTGATTTAACTGGAGAATGTGATCAATAACTGTCAGGTGAGGTTTCAGGACCTAAAGACCAAGTCCACTACAATTTGTTTGAGAAACATTGGACAAGAGTTATCTACCTATTGGTTGATAGATTTGCTAATAATTGTCAGATAAGGTAGCATGCTAGTCGGTGGGACTACAGTACCCATTAGGAACCCTAACTCGTAAAGAGATTTTTATTTTTCCAACTTGAAAAGTGTTGGGATCCAAAAAATTAGTAAAAGCATATTTATTTTAAAAATCTCAATAATAAATATAAAATTAAATATAAATATTTAACTAAATCTCTACTCTCTCATAAAATTAAAAAAAAAATCGACTTTCAATCCTCATAAACTTAAAACCAATTGACTGAGAAAAAATCGACAGTTCAAAGCATGTATTTTTAAAATTTTATGATGAAAAAAAAAGATTAAACACTTTAATCTTCTAAACATACCTTAGATCAGATCTAAATAACTATTAAAGATTTCTGACATAAAAAATCTATAAATAAAATTTGATATAAAATAAAAAACTGCATCGATCACATCGATGCCCTACTGATCTAACCTTTAGATCATATTAGTTGAATTCAGAACTCATCACCTTTTTATGGATCGATGATATCTGCTATTAGTAGGTATGGTATGAAGCTCTCACTGATATCGAGCAATCGCAGTGTCATCTGGCCTCTATAGATCATCCACTCGAAGTCCTAAACAAATCTTCTTTCGTGGGATGCTAGCTTGCGTCGAAGGCTCTGGATGGCTGATCCAAGCTTTTTTCTTTAGATCTTTCAGACTCCTTTAGATCAAAAGATGAAGCTTTATAAGGAGGTAGTGGTGTGGGAGATTGAATAAGACTCACTCTTGTATTTTTCTTCTCACAAAATCAAGAGTTGAAACCCTAGACCCTACACCTCATGCCCGAGAGGAAAAATATTTTCTCTGTTTCTCATGCACGGATGCCCAACCCATTCTCAACTTTTTGTGCCCTAACTCTCAAGTTTCTCATGCCAAAAATAAATTCTAATCATACACAAAATTGATCCTTTCTTAAGGGTGGCATCCCATGGAAGATAAGGATAAGGAAGAGGTAGTTTCGATTCAATTTCAAACATTGGTTGATCCTTATCACCAATTCAAATCAAATTTAAATTAAATTTTGAACTAAACTTTATTATTATCTTAAAACTTAGAAAGTAGTCAACTAACATCAGAATAGCATAAAAAATCTCATGCAAAAATACTTTATGTGTGGAGAAAGGTGGTAGCATGAAGGGAAGAGTCCAACTCAATTTGGACTCTAGGTTTTCATTCAAATTCAAACCTAATTGAACTCAAATTTAAACTAATAAATTTCTAATTCAAAAAGAATTAGATAAAGATATAGAAAAAGCTTTTGGACATAAGAAAAAAATCTTATAAAAAAAATTTCTCACATGAAAAATAAAGGGGCACAAAGAAAGGAGGCACGAGGGATTCGAATTTAAATTATTTTATCATCCAATTAAATTCTTAACCTAACCAAATTAGGTTAGACCCAATTGGATCACCACATCTAATCTAATTAGGTAGTAAATAGTTTTAATTAAATTTTAATCAAATCAAAAATTAATCGAGCTTAAGCCCTGATCAAATCAGGAATTGAATACCCTTAGCAATTAGGTTATCTCATAACCTAATCGGATCCAACCAAATTGAATTCAATTCAATTAGATTTGATCCAAACCTTAATGCTCAATCAAATTGAGCTAATTAGCAATCTAATTATCAATCAATCCTCTTATAATTCATCAATAATTAGTGAACTAATTTATTACAACTTTTACATAGGGTTAATCATTAATCGAATTGATAGTTTTATCCTAGAATGATTCTTAATCGTCGATCAGCTATATGATCAGACAGAAATTTTTTTTGAGTGTGACCCCATAGGTTCGAACCTAAGCCAGTAGTATAGAAATAATCTTTCTATACCAATCAAAGTGACCATCTAGCAATGATATCTGACATCCGGATAGGTCGAAAGATTGTAAAGCATCATTCAAGAACCTATTGGTATATGGTTACTGTATAATTCATCCCTTTAATCCAAATGCTCAAGATAACTTAAGATTTAACTATCAACCTCGATATGGTCATCCACATTGTATTTTAATTTTCAAAATTCATCACACGAATTATTTCGGTCGAGGTTTTATGAAATTAAAACACACTGATACATTAACTCCTACATATTTGGAAGGGTCAATTCTATCTTGACTCACACACCGACTTTTCAAGTATTTGACTATGCTCAGAAATTTTTTATTACTGAATTAAAAATTTATGTAGTCTAGCACCAAAGCATAGTGAGTTACTTGCAAGTCACTATGATGATTTCAGATCGGAGGGATACTTATATCCATATCCTTCGTGAGCTATTCTTGTCAGCAGAGTGCTCAACAATTGATCACGTTCAGTGAGATGTACTCCTATATCTCACTTGCATGCCATGCCAGTATCTCTATGCTTTTTGGTTAAGAGGACAACCAACGTACATGGCACACAACAATCTATATTTGATATAGCTATCGTCCTAATAATAGTATATCATTTGGTCATGAACTTAAGGTTTAAGGACTAAATGATATATCCTCCTATATTGAATCAAATAGTCCTAAGGACTTTGTCACATAACAAGATTTCAAAATAAGATGTACACAATGATAAGAAAATCAAATAATATTTGTTAAATCAATAATTTATATATAATTATAATAATAAGCTCAATCATCAACAGGCTAACGATTAGCTTTGGGATACAATTCCCAATAACTTCCACTTGGACTAAAGCCAATCGGTATAGTATCATATACCCATCTTTGATTTATAGTTTTCAAACTTCTTGACACTGGGGGCTTTAGTAAATGGGTCGGTCAAGTTCTCCTTTCCATCAATTTTCTGAAGCTCGACGTCACCTCGATCCACGATCTTTCAGACTAGGTGGTAGTGGCACAAAATGTGCTTGGTTCAAAGATGTGACTTGGTTCCTTCGCTTGAGCAATGACGCCAGTATTGTCACAGTACAGCAAGATGGGGCCATCAAGGGAGGGTGCCACTCCGAGCTCGTTGATGAATTCTCATAACCACATGGCTTCCTTTGCAGCAACGAATGCTGTGATATATTCCACCTCGCAAGTAGAGTCGGCCACAGTGTGCTGCTTGAAACTTTTTCAGTAGATTGCTCCATCGTTCATAGTATAAATATATTCCGACACGCTCTTGCAGTCATCATGATCCAACTGTAAACTAGAATTTGTAAACCCTACTAGTTTTAAGTTAGATTCTCCATAGAGAAGCCATTGATTCTTAGTATTTTTCAAATACTTGATGATGGTTTTTACGACCTTCCAGTGATTCTCATCTAGATCGGATTGGTATCTGCTCACTACTCCTAATGAGTATAATATTTTCGATTGCATATATATCATGACATACATAATAGATCTCACTATCGAAGTATATGAAATTCTACTCATATGCTCTCTCTTTTGAGGAGTATCGGACAATCACTTTTCGAGAGAGAAATTTTTTGACCTATCAGAAGATAGTTTTTTTTGAAATTCTCTATGCTGAACCTTTAGTATCAATATACGTCGACTAGGATAATTTAAGCAACCTTTTAAATCGATCTCCATAGATCTTCATCCCAAGGATGAAAAATACTTCTCTTAAGTCCTTCATGGAGAACTGTAATGATAACCAAATTTTTATTCCCTATAATGCAGAGATGTCATTTTTAATTAAGAGAATGTCATCCACATACAAAATAAGAAATACTATCACAGAGTTATTAGCCCACTTGTATATGCAGGGTTCTTCTCCATTCTTAATGAAGCCATACATTTTGATCACTTTATCAAAATACAAGTTTCAAGTCTGAGATGCCTATGTAAGTCCATAAATGAATCTCTGAAGCTTGCACACCTTAAACTCATCTATGGATATGAAACTTTCAGATTGTACCATATACATCTCTTCTTCCAGCTCTCCATTTAGGAAGGCTATTTTCACAGTCATTTGTCAGATTTCATAGTCTAGATATGCTGCAATCGCAAGCATAATCTGAATGGATTTGAGCATTACCACAGGAGAAAATATCTCATCATAGTCAATATTATAATACTGACGATAACCTTTGGCAACCAGACAGACTTTATAGGTCTCTACCTTCCCATCTGCGCTTCTCTTCCTTTTGAAGATTCACTTACACCCTATGGGTTTTACCCCTTCAGGTGGGTCAACCAATGTCCATACATTATTGACTTTCATAGACTTCATTTTGGATTTTATAGCTTTCAGCTATTTATCAGAGTCAGACTTCTACATCGCATCCATATAGGTGATCGGATCCTCATTGTTCACATCAAGTTCAACTGGATCCCCGTCCTAGACCAAAAAATTATAGTATCTTTTTGATTGATGTGATACTCTATCGAATCTCCTTAAAGATAGTTTTACAATAGATTCTGGATTTGATCTAATCAAGTCTGACTCTATGGGTTTACTAGATTGTGTCGGTTCTTCTATCGATCGAACTTCATCAAGTTCAATCTTTGAGACATTAGTTTTTTCTTCAAAGAATTTATTTTTTAGAAAGACTATCCTATTACTGACGAACACTTTTTGTTCATCAGCAAGGTAGAAGTAATATCCCTTGGTCTCTTTTGGGTACCCTGCAAATAGACACTTGTCAGACCTAGGTCCAAGCTAAAGGGAAGGAAATTGTTTCTCTTCGAAAGGCCCAGGTTGCATCTAAATATTTTTTTATTAATCTATATGAATAAAGATCAAATCCTTACCTGATTAGTAGTGAAATCAGAGATCAAATCTCAAATAATCTGATATAAACCTTCACAGAGGCCTGAAAGTGCAGATCCTCTACTTTGCATGCACACCAGACACCATAGAAAAATAGGACGAACTCTGATCCAATCGACTTCACAACCCAATCAAAGAGGGAAGAGATGTGCTAGTGTGACACCTCACACTAGCAGGTGGGATGCTTAAGGAGAGCCCATGCCCAAGGGAGAAGGGGCGGCAGCAAAGGGAGAGACCAAGGAGAAGAAGGGACCTCTCTCTCTTCTCATGCCTCTCTCTCTCTTTATCTCTTCTCTCAATCTAATTTGTTTGCTATGCATCCATAGGTAGAGACCCTCTCTATTTATAGATGAATTTTATGACCTAATAAGTATAGGAGTCCTAACTCAAATCTGATTTAAATTAGTCTAATACTCATAAAAAAAGGATTCCTACATCAGATAGAATTGCCATCACTTATGACAACCAATTTGCACCCACTCCCTCACCCACATGGGACACCCTAAACCAGTACTATTCTAGGTATTGGTCGGCCCACATGAGAGGAGAATCCAAGTAAAAATTCTCATATCTCATCAAAACGGATCTGATTCGAATCCAATTCGAAGTTGGTTCGAAATAATTTTGAAAGGTTGTTAATCTCAAACTCTTTAGAACTTTTGTACCAAGTATAACTTGATTTTAGACCTAATTAAGTATAATTAATTCAGATCTAGTCTAAAATTAATCAATACTTAAATTTAATCTCTCATATGCTCTATAGATCATAGATCAAAAATTATTCATCCCAGGGATCAAACCTGATCCTCATATGTAGTGCTAGCTAAACATAGTCAACTCTTCAATCTCGTTTGACCCATAACTTAATTTTCAATCAAGTTACCTTATATGTCCAATCAAGTCAAGTACTTCCAAATTGGACATATAAATATAGATTAATTCTTTCCTACTTTGTTTGATTTGTGTGCGTGACTCCATAGGTTCGAACACTAAGTCGGTAGCACTAGAACTAATTTTTGTACTAATTGAGATACCATCTAGCAATAATTTTTGACGTCCAGATAAGTCAAATTATTGTAAAAAAATATTTTAGAATCCATATACATGGTTACTTCGTAATTCATCCTTTTAACCTTGGATGCTCTAGGATGATCTCAGGTTAACTGTCAATCGAGATTATTTCATCCGCATTGTATTTCAACCTTTCAAATCTATCTCATGGATTATCCTAGCCAAGACTTTGCTAAATTGAAATACAGTAATATATCAACTTCAATAATTCAAAGGGGTTAATCCCATCTTAATCCACACACAGACTTCGCAAGTACTTAACTGTACCCAATAGCCTTCCATCACTACATTAGAAATTCAGATAGTCTGGCACCAAAGCACAGTGAGTTGCTTGCAAGTCACTATAGTGATCTCAAGTCTGAAGGATACTTATACTCATGTGCTTCGCGAGCAGCTCATGATAGTAGAATGCTCAGCAGGTGAGTCACTTGTTCAGTGATAATGTACCCTTATATCTCACCTATATGTCATACCAATGTCACCACACTCCTTGGCTAGGAGGACAACCATTCCATATGGCACACAATGATCTCCACTCGATAAACGTCATCATCCTGTAATGATGTATTACTTGGTTATGAATATATTTAAGAACTATACGATAAATCCTCTCTTTATCGCACAATAGCATAGTTCTAAGGATTTCATCACAGTACAAGAGTTTAAGGAAGATGTTACTTTGTGATGAAAAATGCTAGAATAATTTTTATTTAATAATCAATAGTTCATATACAAGAATGAACTCAATCATCACACGACTATTTTTAGGACACAATTCTCAACAACTCCTACTTGGTCTAAAGCCAATCGGGACAGTATCTTATATCCATCTTTCATTTGAAGTCATCAAACTCTTTGATCTCGAGAGCTTTAGTAAAGGGATCAGTTAGATTCTCCTTTTTATCGATCTTCTGAAGCTCGACGTCATCTCGGTTCATGATCTCTTGCATCCGGTGATAGCGGCATAGAACATGCTTGGTGTGATGGTGTGACTTGGGTTCTTTCGCCTGAGCTATGACACTGGAGCTATCACAGTACAACAGAATAGGGCCATCAATAGAAGGTGTAACTTTTAGCTCGATGATGAAATTTTACAACCACACCTTCTCCTTTACAGCATCCAACGCAGCAATGTATTTCACTTTACATACAGAATGGCCGTAATATGTTGCTTGAAATTTTTTCAGCAAATAGCTCCTCCATTTAGAGTAAATACATAGTCTGACAAGCTTTTATTGTCATCACAATCTGATTGAAATCTGAAATCAGTATATTTTATAAGTTTCAGGTTAGTGTCTCCATAGATAAACCATTAGTCTTTAGTATTTCTCAAATACTTAAGAATTACTTTCGCAATCTTTCAATGCTTCTCATCCAGATCTGACTGGTACCTACTCACTACTCCTAGTGAATTGACCACATCCAATCTCGTACATGTCATAGCATACATGACAGATCTTACTGCCAAAGCATATGGTATTCTACTCATGCACTCTCTCTGCTCAGGAGTTGTCAGACAATTCTTCTTGGAATGAGTAATCTCATGGACTATCAGAAGATAGCCTTTCTTGAATTTATCCATATTGAATCACTTCAACAAGGTATCAATATATGTGGATTAGGACAATCTAAGCAATCTTATAGATCTATCCCTATAGATCTTCATCCCTAGGATGTAGGATGCTTCTCCCAAATCCTTCATGGAGAACTGTGATGATAACCACAGCTTCACACTCTGCAAAGTCAGGATGTCATTTCTTAGTAACAGTATGTCATCCATATACAGCATAAGAAAGATGACTATAGAATCGGAAGCCCACTTGTAGATGTTAGGCTCTTCTCCATTCCTAATAAAATCATATATTTTGATCACGTTATCAAAATACATGTTCCAACTCCTAGACGCCTGCTTAAGTTCATAAATAGACCTATTCAGCTTGCACATTTTTGACTCATTTATGGATGTGAACCCTTCAGGTTGTATCATATACACTTCTTCTTCCAGCTCTTCATTAAGAAAAATGATTTTGACATCCATCAATCAGATCTCATAATCTAAGTGTGCAATGATAGCAAGCATAATCTGGATGGACTTGAGCATTGTCACAGAGAAGAATGTCTCGTCATAGTCAATATCATAATGCTGACGATAATCCTTGGCAACTAGATGGGCTTTATAGGTCTCTACTTTCCCAACTGCTTCTCTTTTTTTCTTGAAAATCTATTTACACCCTATGAATTTTATCCCTTCGGGTAGATCAACTAGTGTCCATACACCATTGATCTTCATGGACTCCATCTCGAATTTCATGGCCTCAAGCCATTTTGAGAGTCGGACCTTTGTAAGGCCTCCATATAGGTGATCGGATCCTCATCATTCTCATCAAGTTAGATGAGATCACCATCTTGGATTAAAAAATCATAGTATTTGTCCAGCTGATGTAGTACTCTATCGGATCTCCTTAATGGTGCCTCTACTGGCTCCAAATTTGATTCACCAATCAAATTCAATTCTGTGTCGGTCCTTCCACCTCATGAACTTCATTAAATTCAATTTTATAGGTATTATCTCCTTCATCAAGAAACTTTTTTTTCAAAAAGACTACTCGATTGCTGACAAACACCTTTTGTTCTACAGTTAGGTAGAAGTAGTATCCTTTAGTTTTCTTTGGGTAGTCTACAAACAAGCATTTGTCGAACTTTACTCCAAGTTTATCTATCTTTAAATGCTTGACATAAGCTGGACACCCCCAGACCCTAAGGTGTGAGAGCATTGGCTTATGCCTAGTCCATATCTCATATGGAGTTTTATCAACAGACTTGCTCTGCACCTTATTCAAAATGTAGCAGAGAGTTTCTAGAGCATATCCCTAAATAAAAATTGGCAGACTCACAAAGTTCATCATAGATTGGATCATGTCTAACAAGGTTCGATTCCTTCTCTCCGACACTCTGTTATGTTGTGGTGTTCCAGGAGTGATCCATTGTGAGAGAATCCTATTCTCTTCTAGATATGTCAGAAAGTTATTGGTGAGGTATTCACCATCTCGATCTGATCAAAGGGTCTTAATACTCTTCTTGGTTTGTTTCTCTATTTCAGTATGAAATCATTTGAATATTTCAAATGATTCTGAGTTATATTTCATAAGATAGACATATCCATACCTCGATAGATCATTTGTAAACATAATAAAGTAGTAGTATCCTCCTCTGACACTTATGTTCATAGATCTGCATACATCGGTATGTATTAGACCTAGGACATCATTGGCTTTTTCATCTTTTCCTTTAAAAGATGACTTAGTCATCTTACCAAGTAGACAGAATTCACAGGTAGGCAATGATTCACAATCATCTATCTCAAGGACACGTTCCTTGATCAACTTATCAATCTTACTCTTGTTCATGACCAAGCCTGCAATGTCAAAGGTAGGATTCACTGATATTATCTAATTTAGAGCATTTGCTAGTTGTGTACATTACACTAACAGGCTATGATATTATGTATATGCCATGTTTTAATTATTTATGTATAATTGTAGTATCATTCATAATGATATCACAAAAAATATCCTTTATTATAAACTTGTAACCAAGTTTGGCTAAAAGGCCTACAGAGATGACATTCATCATGAAGGACAGACAATAATGACAATCATCTAACATGGTACTACTAGACTCGAAGACAAGCTGTAAAGTTTTTAAGGCCAAAATCAGAACAAGACTTCTATCTCCAATGTTAAAGAATCGTTCGTCCTCTTAAAACTTTCTACTTACCTGTATTTTTTATAATGAATTGCATATACTAATAGGACTTTCAGTATCCAATACCTAGGTAGTAGTATCACAAACAGAAAAATTATAAGGAGTTATCATATAGGTATCTTGTAAAGCAACTGCTTGTTTCTTTCTCTTATTTTTAGGCCTGTTTGGGTCAAGGGTAGCTATATAAGCAGGATAATTTCTCTTTCAATCATCCAGCTTCTAACAAAAGAAGTACTCTGCCTAGCTCTTGTCAACTTTTGATGATTTGCTCTACTTAGGAGCGATGGTATGGGATTTCTGCATCTTTTTCTTCTTTTCTCTCCTAGAGGATTGATGCCCTATAGATGAACTGCCCACTAAATTTACTGACTCTTTCTAGAGCTGGTGATCCTTCTTAAAAGTCTACAGTAACCCTAGCAAACCATGGTAGTTCACTGCAGGCTTCATCATTCTATAATAACTGAGAAAAGATAGGTAGGATTTCAGTAGCGAATTGAGGATAGCATCCTTGCCTAACTATTCATGCAATGGAAAGCCAAGTTTGCTAAAGCATTCAATCTGCTCAATCATGTAAAATACATGATCGATGACTAAAGTCCCCTCTCACATACGGACATTGAATACAGCGTAGGAGGTTTTATGTCTCTCCACATCTTCAGGGGTGCTGAAGGACTCATTCAATATTTTAATGATCTCCTCTGACTCTGCATCTTCAAACTTATGACTAAGTTCGTCGTTCAGAGCTGCCCTCATCATGCAACGCACAGTCGTGCAGTCATTAAGCCACTTCATGTAAGTATCTCTCGCAGCACGAGGAGCATTGGTTGCAGGTTCTTCAGGTGCCTCATTCATAAGGACATACAAAATCCTCTCATGCTCCAAGACAATCTTCAACTTTCGATACCCACTATCGAAGATGGGTCCGGTGAGCTTGTCACTGTCCAATAGCATACGGAGGGATAGTGTATTCGTCATAACTAAAAAAAAAGATATTAGCCTATTAGTATATAAATTATTTTTAATCATGAAGATATGGACTTTAGACTAAAGGTTCTCTCACTTTTTTTTACAAATTGATAGCTTCTACCTGCAACTCGAGAAATTATGCTAATTCTTTAGTGGGTACTAGAATCCACACAGACTATATTTAGGTCCGAGTGTGGCTCGGCCAACCTTAGTACATTCATGGGTAGGTTCATAACTAATTATTTCACCAAACAACTTCTAACAATTAGGTTTCGCCCTAGGTATCTTTTCAGCAGGCGTGTGGTGCCTCTACTAAAAATTTTGGTTAGATCCAACCATTAACATGACACACTAAATGTATCCAACAAATGGATGTTCAGGCCCGAGTGTAGCTCGGCTAACCTGGGCATTGATCTAAAGGTATATTATGATGGTCATATGATGAATGACAATTCCAATACATAATAGACATCAGGTGTATGGCGCCTCCAATGCCTATTTAGAATATTGGACTCATTATCACGCACCTTAATGAGAGATAATGATCAAGTTATCTCATAACTTTATCACTTTATGGATCTAATAATTTAGAAAATTTGATTTCATTGATCTGAGAATAAGAGAAGAAGATGACCTGCAAATTGCAAATCCTCTCATTGACTTCATCAAGTTATGTGAAGGATTAGACACAAGCTGGTCTAAAGACACTTAAATTAGTTACACTGATTCACCTTAATGACATGGGTCTTTACGAATCGACTAGTGACCTAATCAAAATACAATCTATCATGTTGGCCAGCTAAGTGAGATTAGTAGGAGGGATATGATCTTAACTCACCATAGACACATCTAGGTGAATAGCTCCCAATTAAAAATTATTTGATCAAATCTGTCAAACTTACCTTAGACACCAACTGATTAATTAGTTTTGATTTGGTCTACCATAAGATTCGGGCTCAACCACGGAGCCATGATCATGGTCCATTTATTAAGGTCAAATATATGGACTTGATCAAACTTCAACTATTGAGATTGATTTAGAGAAATACTGACCTGATGTAATTCAACACTTGATTAGATTTAATCAATTTCTCTATATGATCCATATATATTTCTAACCCTAGGTCAAACCCATTAGAAAGACCTAATTCATGCTAACCCTTTATCCATCGATTTATGTGATGTCTTAATGATATTCAATTCTCAAATTTAGATCATTCCAACTTAATTCAAAACTAAGAATGTGAAATATATGTTTCAGTCATAGAACTATTCTACAAGAGTTTCAGATGAAGCATACCATATGTTTCAATACATGAAAATAAATTTTTATAGTATGTTTAACAATTAAACATGCATAGGTATGATCTAAACTTCATACATACATCTCATGCATCATGACAAATTTAGATCTATACTGATTACATCTTATGTAACATGCAATTCAGATCTAAAATAATTTTATATCTAAATTTTATCCTATTATAATGAATCATAAATTACTTTAGATCTAATCTAAATATATTTATAATCAAAATAATATATAAAAATTTATTCATTTTTTTTTATAAAATCAGATCATAATGACACCCCTACACATCATAAGTGAACCTATCGAATAGGTAAAAGAGAGATTAATCTCTTCAATCTCCTATGACCAGACAGTCTGATGATCTTATCAATCTGAGTACTAGGTTATTAAGATCTAAAATATAATTTCATATATAATTACATCAACATACAATTATTGATAAAATAATTTTATATCATGAACATGTCCTTGATATTATCAATCATATTCTTCATCTAATCTAAATAGATTTAATGTATCATATACATCATATCAAATCTAAAATAAATCTTATACTAATTATAAAATATAAATTTTAGATTTTATATCATATAAAAATTAATTAGATACAAATATGAATACATAAGAAATAAATTTCTAGTAAAATCTATTTTCATGCTGTGCTGAATTTTGATAGGATTCAAATCTAAATATATATCAAAATAGATTTAATTCAGATCTATAATAAACTCCACTTCATAAAAAAAAATAATAATATCAAAATTTTATTAAAATAAATTTTAATTTACATTATTATTTCATCAGAAATTCAACAACAGTAGAATTCTCTTATAACAAACTTATAACAATCTCAATCAACTATTGATTAGGCTCATCTAATCCAATCAGAATCAGATTAAAAATTTTATTAAATAAACTTAAAATAGATTTAATATTTTATAAAAATTTTTAACTATTTTATGTAATTAATCTCAAAAAATTTAATTATGCATGCATATATTTCAGATTGCATCTAAAAATTTTTCTATTAATCTACATGAATAAGGATCAAATCTTTACCTGATTAGTAGTAAAATTAGAGATCAAATCTCAAATAATCTGATATAAATATTTATGAAGGTTTGGAAAGTACAGACCCTCTACTTTGCATGCATGCCAGACGCCACAGGAAAGCAGGATGAACTCCGATCCAATCGACTTCACTATCCAATCAAATGAGGGAAGAGATGTACTGGTGTGATACCTCACTCCAGCAGGTGGGATGCCCAGGGAGAGCCCATGCCCAAGGAAGAAGGGGCGGCAACAAAGGGAGAGGCCAAGGAGAAGAAGGGATCTCTCTCTCTTCTCATGCCTCTCTCTTTCTTTCTCTCTTCTCTCAATCTGATTTGTTTGTTATGCATCCATAGATAGAGATCCTTTCTATTTATAGATGAATCTCATGACCTAATAAGTATAAGAGTCCTAACTCAAATATGATTTGAATTAGTTTAATACTCATGAAAGAAGGATTCCTACATGAGATAGAATTACCATCACTTATGACAACCAATTTGCACCCACTCTTTCACCCACATGGGATGCCCCAAACTAGCAGCATTTCAGGTGTTGATCGGCTCACATGAGAGGAGAATCCTAGTGCAAGTAAAAACTCTCATATCTCATCAAAATGGATCCAATTTGAATCTAATTTGAAGCTAGTTTGAAATAATTTTGAAAGACTGCTAATTCCAAACTCTTTAGGACTTTTGTACCAAGTCTAACTTAGATTTTAGATCCAATGAAGTCTAATTAATTCAAATTTAATTTAAAATTAATCAACACTTAAATCTAGTATCTCATATGCTTCATGGTTCATAGATCAGAAACTATTCATCCTCTGGATCGAACCTGAATCTCATGTGTAGTGCTAGCTAGACATAGTCAACTCTTTAATCTTATTTGACCCATAACTTAATTCTTAATCAAGTTAGCTTATATATTCAATCAAGTCAAGTACTTCCAAATTGGACATATAAATATAGGCCAATTTCTTTCTACTTTGTCTGACTTGTGTGCGTGACTCCATAGGTCAAACACTAAGCCAGTAGCATAAGAACCAATTCCTGCACTAATCGAGATACTATCTAGTAATAGTTTCTGATATCCAGATAGGTCAAATTATCATAAAAAAATATTTCAGAACTCATACACATGGTTACCGCATAATTCATCCTTTTAATCCTGGATGCTCTAGGATGGTCTCAGGTTAACTGTCAACCGAGATTGCTTCATCCATATTGTATTTCAACCATTCAAATCCATCTCATGGATTACCCTGGCCAAGACTTTACTAAATTGAAATACAGTGATACATCAACTCTAATAATTTAGAGGGGTCAATCTTATTTTGATCCATACACAGACTTCATAAGTACTTGACTGTACCCAGTAGCCTTCCATCATTGCATTAAAAATCTAGATAGTTTGGTACCAAAGTATAGTTAGTTGCTTGTAAGTCACTATGGTGATCTCAGATCTGAAGGACACTTATACCCATGTACTTCATGAGTAACTCTTGATAGCAGAACACTTAGTAGGTGAGTTATTTGTTCAGTGATGATGTATCCCTACATCTCATCTATATGCCATACCAGTGTCACCACACTCCTTGATTAAGAGAACAACCAACTCATATGGAATACAACAACCTCCGTTCGATAGATGTCATCATTCTGTAATGACATATCACTTGATCGCGAACATGTTTAAGAGCTATAAGATAAATCCTCTCTTTATCGCACACTAGAATAGTTTTAAGGACTTCATCACAGTACCAGAGTTCAAGAAAGATGTTACTTTGTGATGAAAAATATCAGAATAATTTTTATTCAATAATCAATAATTCATATACAAGGATGATCTCAATCATCACATGATTGTTTTAGAACATAATTCTCAACATAAGCTTGTCAGTTTTTAAATATTTGACATAAGTCGGATATTTTTAAATCCTAAGGTGCGAGAGTGCTGGCTTATGCCCTGTCCACATCTCATATAGTGTTTTACTTACAAACTCACTCAAAATTTTATTTAAAATATAATAAGTCTGTTGAAAAAGTATCCTAAAGCCAATCGTTAGACGATTGTGCTCATCTTGTAAACTATATATAAATTTTTATTAATAAAAATTATTTAGTATTTTCATTACAAATTGATCATCTTTGAACTTTTGTATTGTAATGAAGTCTTTAGGACTATATATATTAATCAACAAAAGAGGATTTGTCATTAAGTCCTTAAAATTATTTACTACCAAATGATACACTATTACTAGGATGATGGCGATATCAAGTGTAGGTAGTTGTGTGCCATATGAGTTGGTTATCCTCTTAATCAAAGAATGTGAAGACACTGTTATGACATACAGATGGAATGTAGGAGTACATTCGCATCGAACATGACTATGTGCTGAGTACTTTACTATCAAGAGTAGCTTGTGAAGGGTATGGGTATAAGTGTGCCTCTGACCTGTGACCACCACAGTGACTTGTAAGCAACTTACTGTACTTTAATATCAAACAAACTGAGTTTCTAACTTAGTGATGGAAAGATACTAGGTGCAGTCAAGTACTTATCAAGTCGGTGTGTGAGTCAAAATGAAATTGACCTCTCTGAATTGGTAGGAGATATGCATCAGTGTATTTCAATTTAGCAAAAACTTGGCCAAGATAATCCATGAGATGGATTTGAAAGGTTGAAATATAATGTGATTAACTTAATTAGGGTTGATAGTTAAATCTTAAATCACCTTAAGCATTTGGGTCAAAGGGATAAATTATACGATAACCATACGCTAGTAGGTTCTAGATGGTTGTTTTGCAACACTTCGACCGATCTGATCATTGGGTCATCATTGCTAGATGGTTACATCGATTAGTATAAGAAGTTATTTATATGCTATCGACTTAGATTCGAACCTATGGGGTCACATGTATTAGAAGATTTGATCAGATCTAATGGCTGAAGAGTCCAATTGGATTGTGACTCTAGTGAAGGATCCTACTTGGATTAGGACTTTATGAGAAAGTCCCACTAAAACTGAAACTCTATCATTTATGAAGAATTAATTAATAATTAAATTACTAATTGACTTAATTTGATTGAGTAAAGAGCTTTGGAATGAGTCTAATTGAATTAGATTTAGTTTGACTCAGATTGAGATTGATATGATCAAACTCGATTACAAGAGAAATTTGATCCTGATTCAATCAGAATTTGGACTCAACTAATTCTTAATTGGTTAAGAATTTGATGAGATATTTAAATTTCTAATTAGATTAGATTCATTTCTATCAGTGGTTTCAATCCAAATTTGATTTGGATTAGAATTGAATTAGAAATGAAGAGTCCAAGTCAAACTAGGACTCTATCCTTATCTTTTGCACCACATCTGGATCCATGTCAATTTCTCCATGTCTAATTGGATTTGGATTGTGATTTTTGGTATTATCTCTTGCCTGATTCGAATGGATCTGAATTAGAGATAAGATACAGACTAGGAAAGAGATTTTTCGTATATAGTATATTATTGGAGCCATATTATTTTTTTCTTTTTTTTTTGAGAAATCCTTTAATATGTGAGACTTCAAATTTTTTCTCCATATCTTAATAATTTTTCTATAATTTTTTGGAATGCCAAAAAGGGGTTTTGGTATTGATTCATGGCATCCTTTTTTGGAAAGTCCTAATTTTAGTCTATAAAAAGGAGACCCCTCTCTTGGACATCCCATGATCAATTTTTTTATAGATTTTTTATTTCTAGAGCCTCTTTCCTCCTCCTCTCTTCCTCCTCTAGATTTTCTATCACTTTGGAGTATCCAAGATGCTTGTAGAAGAAGAAAGAGGTCAGCTGATCTATGCCAGTCTTCGCCTGAATTTTCCTATAGAGGCCAGATAATTTTGTGTGGCTGTGAGTGACCTGAGGAACATTCTCTCTAACTGTTAGATTAGAGAAGATCAAGATTAAAATTTGTTTGATAATGATCTCTAACTTATTTTGATTCCTATGGTAGATCTAATAGTTAGATCTAGAATTTCAACATCGATGAGATCGATGTAATTTTTATTTTCAGATCTAAAGTATATATTTTTTATATCAAAAATTTTGATGTGATAGTCTAAGATTAGATCTTATACATATAATTAGAATTAAATTATTTAATATATTTTTTTATTATATAAAATTTTTTAATTGCATGTACTGTATTACCGTAAATTTTCCTCAACTGGTATCAGAACTAGATTGTTTTGATATGAATTAATATAACTTTAGATCTAATTTTTTATTATTAGATCTAATTATTTATGATTTAGATTAAATCTAAATTAGTTTATTTTTAGATATGTGTTGCCCAGCTATGCAACCCAAGAGGAGGGGTGAATTGGGATTTTAAAATTTTAAAGTTAATTTAGAACTACAAGGATTAAATAACAATGAGCAGGATATATGTAGAGAGTGATTTAAGTAAGGTATACAAATTAGATGCAAGAATGCCAAAAGATAAAAAAATTTAAAAAGAGAGCAAGTAAGTATAACACAAACAAACAAGATTCATAGTGGTTCGGTGCCAATCTTGCACCTACTTCCACTCCCCAAGCTCCTACTTGAAAATTCAAATCCACTAAACCATATTCAATCAAGAATACAACATCGGTACCTCTGACTCTAGCTATCTCAAGCTAGAACACTTATTTTTCATGTACAAGCCAACCCAATACAATCTGATTCAAGTTTCGGACCTATCTTTCCAAGTTTTGAAATCCTTTCAAAACTAAAGATCAAGACAAAACAGAGTATGTGAGTTAATCACACAAAAATATAAATTTAGCTCTTTTAATGAGCAGATAAAACTTTAAATACACTTTACACAATAAGAAGAAAGCTTTTGTGATTTTTTTCAAGGTGGTTGAAGACTTGAATGAGCTCCTGAGGGGTTGGTGAACTTGAATTGAAAGCTTCTTTTGCTTGAAGAGGTCTTTTTGCTTAGGGCTAAAATGAATGCTTGAATCTCTTCAATCTTACTTCTTTTTCCCTCCTTTAAGTGTCTTTATAGCTTCAATAGATGGTAGAAAAAAATCTGGACTGAAATAAAGTCATTGGAGATCATTAAAAGAGCATTAAATACTACCAAAAAGAGCTGAAAACTAGCCGTTACGGAAGTTTTCGTCACAGTGGGTCGACTCATGGGGTCAATCTCTGTGGCCCAGAATAGAAAACCACTGTTCTATATCTTTGACCTGCATAGCAACAAAGGTCAACTCATAGGGTCGACCCCTTTGGGTGTGCCAGCCAAAAATAGCATGCCGTTCTGCCCCTTTTGATAGGAGTTGACTCATAGGGTTGACCCAATTCTTTAAACTCGAATTTCTCTTAATATACCCATCCAAAAAGTATGAAATTACCTCCAATAGATCATAAATCTTCTGTTCTTGCTCTTGAGGCTTTCAATTCAGAACTTGATAAAATTATAATTTTGCCTCTAAAATACAATAAATCTTTTTTCAAGCCAAAATCATTAGTAACCCCTCAAATGTATTGTAATCATCAAAAATAATTCATGGAGCAACAATCTCCTCCTTTTCGATGATGACAAAATACTTGAGCGAAAGCAAAATATAACATATATAAAGTATTAAACAAGAATTTTAAATTTATGAAGATGCATCACTTAAACATTATAGTCAATTATTTGAATAAAATGCATCATGAGTAGTTTGAAGATTAGTGTTAAGATAGCTTATAAGATTATTTTCTTTTGATAAATTTATTTTGATAATTTTATTTATTACTTGATTTTAGATAATTTTGCTTATTGCTCAATTTTAGATAATTTTGCTTATTACTAGATTTTATTCATCTACTCCTTTTTGACAACATCAATTAAGATCATTACTCTATCTTTTTAAGAAAAAAATGAAAGAGACTCCTCCTCAAAATGAAAGAGACTCCTCTCACTATAGCAATCATTAAGGATATTTCAATTTGCTCATTTAGAGGATATTGCCATTCATAATATTTTATAATACATATATGAGGCATTTTTCATATCATATAATTAAGACACTTCAATTTATGCCATTCATAATATTTCATTAGCACATATATGAGGCATTTTTCATATTACATAATTAAGACATTTCAATTAATGCCATTCATAAAAATCAATCCAAGGATATTCATAGAAGTTAAAAGTATATATATATATATATATATATGTTGCTCCTAGATTGATTTTGATGATTACAAAGCAGATTGAAGGGATACAAAATTTTAAAATGAAAAAGTCCTTATGCTCTTCAAGGGCAAAATCGTAATTTCACTAAAATCCTGATTTGATAGTACCATTTGGTAGAACAAATGATTTGAAATCTATTGGTGAAAATTTTATTGTGTTTGGACTTATATTTTTGAAGTTATGAAGGTTTGAAGTGCATGAGTCGACTCATGAGTCAACTCATGGCACTGTGAGCTGATTGGCACGCAAAAATTCTCCTTGGCATGCTAGTTTTCTGGCTTGGCATGACCTGTGAGTCGACTCATGAGTCGACCCACAAGGCATGAGTCGACTCATGAGTCGACCCCTGCTAATTTGAGCCAAGAAATTCCAGAAAAGCATTCTCTGGTTTTTGCAACAGAGGTCGACTCATGAGTCGACCCCTGAGCATGAGTCGACTCATGAGTCGACCCCTGCGATGGGAAATGTCAGCAACGGCTATTTTTTTGCCCGTTTTAATTGCCATTTATGCTTCCTATAAATCCTCTAACGGCTCTTTATCTGCCTAAATTGTTTTCTCTTGCTTCTAATGCTACAAAATGCTTTAAATGATGAAAGAAATTGCAGATTAAATAGCGGATCAAACGTGAAATCAAATGTGAAGAGAAAAAGAGGAAAAAGAGAAGAACAGAAGAGAGGATCCGAAATTTGCAAGAAAAAGCCTGAGATCAACGAAATATCCATAGAGAAAAAGAGAGAGGATCCACAATATACCAGAGAGATTGTGATAGAGAAAAGCTAGATCTTTCAAGGAGAGAATTCTTCACGCCTATCGTTTCAACCTTGATCTAGAGATCGTTCAAAGCTTTCAAGAGATCTTCAATCAACGATCAACCTCTTCTCAAGCATTCGTTCAACCGTTCATTCATCTTGAGAAAATCTGAAAAAGGGGTTCTTCATTTGAGTAAAGCTTTTATTGTTATATTTGCTCATTTAAGGAGCTGTTATTGTATTAATTTGTGCTCTAAATATTCTTACTCTTTGTGAGTTTTTGCTCTTGTTTTTGGAGGATTTCCAAAACAAGGAAAGGTTGATCCGAACCTGAAATCGGAGTGTTTTGGGTTTGCTTGTACCCGGGAAACAAGTGTTCTAGCTTGGGATAGCTAGTGTCGGAGTTTCCGACGTCTTGTATTCTAGCTTGGGATAGCTAGTGTCGGAGTTTCCGACGTTTTGTATTCGGGTTGAATACAAAGGATAGTGGATTGAAATTTCCAAGTGGGATCTTGGGGAGTGGATGTAGGTGCAAGGTTAGCACCGAACCACTATAAATCCTTGTGTTTGTGGTGTGCTTTATCGCTTTATCTTATTTCTTTATTATATCCTTGCAATACTGCTTTAGGTAACTAATATTGATTTAAAGCCATTGTTTTGTTCTTCATAAGTTATCTGTTGGGCTTAAAATTTTTAGAAACCCAATTCACCCCCCCCTCTTGGGTTGCATAGCTGGGCAACAAGTGGTATCAGAGCCGGTGCTCTAGCCCTTCTTTGATCTAACAATCAAAGAGCCAAAGATCTATGGCAACCCATGTTGGAACTTCTCTAGCCGAGGGGCAATCAACAAACCGACCTCCACTTTTCAATGGGTCTAATTACACCTATTGGAAAGCTCGGATGAAGATTTTCATACAAGCACTCGACTATGATATGTGGAGTATCATAGTGAATGGTCCTCACATACCCACCAAGATTATAGATGGTGAGGAGTCAACCAAACCCGAGAAAGAATGGGATGAGGTTGACAAGAAATTGGCACAATTAAATGCCAAAGCCATGAATGTTCTTTATTGTGCACTAGATGCTAGTGAATTTAATCGCATTTCTACTTGTGTATCTGCTAAAGAAATATGGAATAGGTTAGAAGTCACCCATGAGGGAACAAATCAAGTAAAAGAGTCTAAAATAAACATGCTTGTACATAAATATGAATTGTTCAAAATAGAGCATGATGAGTCCATAACTGTTATGTTTACTCGTTTTACTGATATAATCAATGGTTTAAAGAGTCTTGGCAAATCTTATACTAACAGTGAACTTGTAAGGAAGTCACTGCCAAGAACTTGGGAAGCCAAGGTGACTGCCATCCAAGAAGCAAAGGACTTGAACACTCTACCTCTAGAAGAGCTTCTTGGATCCTTGATGACTCATGAACTTAGCATGAAGCAACATCAAGAGGATGAAGTCAAAAAGAAAAGAACCATTGCCCTCAAATCCATAACTTCACCTGATTATGAAACGGATGATTCTGAAGATGAAGATCAGGATGAAGAGATGGCTCTCATCACCCAGAAATTTAAGAAGTTTCTAAGAAAAAGGAAACAGGGGATGAGAAAGAAATTCACAAAAGGGGATCAAAGCAAAGAAAAGGAGAAAGATCAACCCCTTACATGCTACGAATGCAAGAAGCCGGGACATTTCAGATCCGAATGTCCACAACTGAAGAAAGGTCCCAGAAAGTTCAAAAAGAAAGCAATGATGGCGACCTGGAGTGCGAGTGATGACTCAAGCTCCGACGAGGAAACCTCAACAGAACAAGCCAACCTGTGCCTGATGGCACACGAAAATGAGGTAACTTCCGAATCCACTAGTGAATTCACTTTTGAAGAATTACATGAAGCATTCTATGATTCAATTGATGAATTAAAGAAACTAGGGAAGAAAAACAAAGAGCTAAAATTGGAAAATCAGTCCTTAGTGAAACAAGCTGAAATTCTTTCAATTGAAAAATTCACATTGATTCAAGAAAATCAAAACTTTAAGGATGAAATTAACAGGCTGAAATCTATAATAGATAAGTTCACCTTAAGTTCAAACAAGCTAAATATGATCCTTGATAATCAGAAAGCTATATATGATAAGGCTGGACTTGGTTATAAACCCCTGAAGAAACAAAAATTTCTGAAGGATATTTATGCAAATTATTCAAGCAAAAAGTCTACAAATATTACTTGTTTTAAATGTGGAAGAATAGGACATAAATCATACACATGTCTTATTAACAAATATGCAAACACAAAGAAAATATGGGTTCCAAAAGGAATCATTCTGACTAACCTAAAAGGACCCAAGAAAGCTTGGGTACCTAAGACAGAAACTTGATCTGTGCTTGCAGGTGTGTCTAGCATCCCAAGAAGGAAACAGAAAATGGTATCTTGACAGCGGATGCTCGAGACACATGACTGGTGATGAATCACAATTCATCACGCTTGATGCTAAGGATGGAGGGATGGTCACCTTTGAAGATAATGGCAAAGGAAAGATCATCGGGATAGGTAACATTGGTATCACTCCCTCCAAATACATTGAGAATGTTTTACTAGTTAAAGGTTTAAAGCATAACTTACTTAGCATTAGTCAATTCTGTGATAAAGGGTATAAAGTAAGTTTTGAATCATCTGTTTGCATTGTGACAAGTCCTATTAACGATGGCATTAAATTTATAGGACATAGGCATGGCAATGTTTATATGGTAGACTTGAATGATTTAACTAAATTAGACATGCAATGCCTAGTTTCCTTAAGTGCTAAAATAAATGAGACTAGTTGGCTGTGGCATCGTAGACTTGCACATATTAGCATGCATTCTCTTTCAAAATTAATCAAAAAGGATTTAGTTCTCGGTTTGCCAAAATTGAATTTTGAAAAGGATAGAATTTGTGATGCATGCCAATTAGGTAAACAAACTAGAGTATCATTTAAATCCAAAAACACTGTTTCAACTTCTAGACCTTTAGAGCTCTTACATATGGATTTATTTGGACCAACTAGAACCACTAGTCTAGGAGGAAAACGATATGGATTTGTAATAATTGATGATTACTCTCGTTTTACTTGGGTTTTCTTTTTAGCTCACAAAAATGAAACTTTTCAAATTTTCATGAAATTTCATCGAAAAGTCACAAATGAAAAAGGGTTTTCAATTCAAAATATTAGAAGTGATCATGGAACAGAATTTGAAAATCATGACTTTGAAAATTTCTATGATGAAAATGGAATTGGCCATAACTTCTCTGCTCCTAGGACACCCCAACAAAATGGGGTAGTAGAAAGGAAAAACAGAACCTTAGAAGAAATGGCCCGTACCATGCTTTGTGAAAGCAACCTTCCAAGATATTTTTGGGCGGAATCTATTAACACAGCATGTTACATTTTAAATCGTGCTTTAATTAGACAATTTTTAAAGAAAACCCCTTATGAACTTTGGAAAGGAAGAAAATCAAATATTGCATATTTTCATGTTTTTGGTTGCCGATGTTTTGTATTAAATAATGGAAAAAAAAACTTGGTAAATTTGATGCAAAATCAGATGAAGCAATCTTTCTAGGTTACTCCTCCACTAGTAAAGCATTTAGAGTTTTCAACAAAAGAACTTTAGTAGTTGAGGAGTCCATACATGTTGTCTTTGATGAATCTAACGATCTTCCTTCAAGGAAGAATGAGGGTGTTGATGATGCAGATCTACTAATAGAAGGTATGAAGGAAATCACTCTGAAAGAATCAGCAACTCCAAAAGACAAGGATCAAGAAGACGAACAAAATGAAAGAGGTGAAGAAATTCAAGAACAACCTCAAGGTACAAATGACTTACCCAAGGAATGGAGGTATGTTCACAACCACCCTAAGGAGTTAATAATTGGTGATCCCATGCATGGGGTAAAAACACGTTCTTCACTTAGAGATGTACTTAATCATTGTGCATTTGTATCTCAACTTGAACCTAAAACTTTTGAAGAAGCTGAAAATGATCATAACTGGATTAATGCTATGCAAGAAGAACTTAATCAATTTGAAAGAAATAATGTTTGGACCTTAGTAACAAGACCTAAAGATTATTCAATAATTGGTACAAAATGGGTCTTTAGAAACAAGTTACATGAGCATGGAAATGTAATAAGAAATAAAGCAAGACTGGTTGCTAAGGGATATAATCAAGAAGAAGGAATTGATTTTGATGAAACCTTTGCACCTGTTGCTAGATTAGAAGCCATTAGACTTCTACTTGCTTATGCTTGCTTTATGAAATTCAAACTATTTCAAATGGATGTTAAAAGTGCATTTTTAAATGGATATATTTCTGAAGAAGTATATGTAGAACAACCCCCTGGATTTGAAAATCATGCTTTTCCCAATCATGTCTTTAGATTAAATAAAGCTTTATATGGTCTAAAACAAGCACCTAGAGCATGGTATGAAAGGCTAAGCAAATTTCTACTAAATAATGATTTCTCAAGAGGCAATGTAGACACAACCCTATTTATTAGAATAAACCAAAATGATATGCTAATTATACAAATTTATGTTGATGACATAACTTTTGGGTCTACTAATGAATCCCTTTGTCAAGACTTTGCTAAGCTTATGCAGGGAGAGTTCGAGATGAGCATGATGGGAGAACTCACTTTCTTTCTCGAACTCCAAATCAAACAATCAAAAGAGGGAATCTCCATCACCCAAAGCAAGTACACCAAGGAACTACTCAAAAGATTTGGAATGGAGAACTGCAAACCAATTGGCACACCAATGAGTCCCTCATGTAAGCTTGACAAGGATGATGAAGGTAAAAGCGTAGACTTAAAATACTATAGAGGTATGATTGTCTCATTATTATATCTAACTGCAAGTAGGCCTGATATCATGTTTAGTGTTTGCTTATGTGCTAGATATCAAACTAATCCTAAAGAATCTCATTTGAATGCTGTTAAAAGAATCCTTAGATACTTAAATGGTACTCAAACTCTAGGGTTATGGTACTCTAAGGACTCACAAATTAATTTATTAGGATATTCAGATGCTGATTTTGCTGGATGTAAATTAGATAGAAAAAGCACAAGTGGAACTTGCCAATTTCTTGGAGTTAACCTAATCTCATGGTTTAGCAAGAAACAAAATTCGGTGGCACTGTCTACGGCTGAGGCCGAATACATTGCAGCCGGAAGTTGTTGTGCTCAAATCTTGTGGATTAAGCAACAACTCGAAGATTTTAGAATCAAACTTAATGAAACTCCAATAAAATGTGATAATACAAGTGCCATAAATCTATCTAAAAATCCAATACAACACTCAAGATCCAAACATATTGAAATAAGACATCATTTTATAAGAGAACATGTTCAAAACAAAAATATAATTCTTGAATATGTTTGCACTGAAAATCAATTAGCCGATATCTTTACAAAGGCCCTTAGTGAGGATAGATTCTGTGAAATTAGGAGAAATCTAGGAATTCTAGATCCATTTGCCTAAACTTCTCTTAATTATTATCAAATATTTTTAGAGCTCAATTTCCAACAACTATCCTGGTTCCAAAAGCTCAGTTTTATCACTCTAAAAACTTATCATTGAGCAAAATTCTTTCTCCCAAAATTTTGAATTTTTCTGGAATTTATTTGCATTTTTTCTGATTTTCTGAACTTCATGAGTCGACCCCCATGAGTCGACTCAATGGCAAACTTGTAAATCCCACCAACTTCCATCGGGTTCATTGTTTTTAAAACGGGAAACCCTGTTTATGAGACGACTCATCTTCTCGTCGTCTTCCTTCCGAAAGCCGTCCTCTCCAACTCTTTTTGCTCCAAATTCAAGGATCAATTCTGAGGCAATTCTCCCTCCTTCTCTCCACCAAAAATCGCCTCCTTGAAAAGGACTTTTCTGTGCTTTCTCGCAGTGATAGGCGCGGGTGGAACGTGCCCTAGAACTTCACCGTTCATTCAAAATCCACTTCTTTTCTCCACCAAAATTCTTCTTTACTCTTTTGTGATCCCTCCTCCACTGAATTCAAGTCTTCTTGTCTGCTACTTTATTGGATATGGCTCCAAAGATGAAACTTCCCCAAAGGAGGAAATCAATCCGAGAGCCTGAGGAAATTGTCCGAAAGAAAAGGCATGCTCAGTCTTCCACTGTTCCCAATCCAGTTTCAGTACCTGCTCAAGGTCTCTCTCAATCCTCCATAAGCCCTAGTGTAAATCTTCTTTCTGATAGAAAAGTAGAAACCGGGAAAAATATAGATTTTCGGTTCTTTGAGAAAGAAGGCTTTACTTTTGCTACCAAGATCAAAAATCAAGGATGGGAACTTTATTGCTCTCTTAAGGAAGTCACCTATGTTGATCTAGTTAGAGAGTTCTACCAGAACCTAAATTATGGAAACGGGTCTGTGACTTCAACTGTAAAGGGGATTGACATCTGTTTGGATTCTAGGATATTGGGAGAGATACTTCAGTTGCCTAGTGAAGGATACTCATATATGAAACTCCCAATTAAAGAAGAAGGGATCAGAATTATCTTAGGAGAAGATTTTTCAGGAAGTTTAAACAGATTGGAAGCAAAGCTACTGTCCATTGAGATGAGGGTCCTGCATCAGATTGTGACAAAACTATTCTTTCCTAGGAGTGGTAGACATGACTTACTGTCTGGCAGAGATGTATGTGTCATGTTTCATATCATCACTCAGACCCCCCTAAACCTCCCTGCACTTATGATAGAGGCCATGAGAGAAACTTTGAACAGATCCAAGGCACACTTGCCTTATGGTATGGCCCTTACTAGAGTATTCAGGAGGTTTGGAGTTAGCTGTGAGGGGGAGACACCTACCAAGCTCTCACATGTGGACACTTTCAACCAACACAGCCTGCATCGAATGGGAATTACAAAGACTGTTGGTGGTTGGATCAAGGGCTCTGAAGAAAGAGCTGAGGAAAGAGCTGAGGAAAGAGCTGAAGACAGAACTGAAGGCAGAGTAGAAGAAGAAGGTCCATCTTCTCCTGTACATGACTTCAGGGCAGCTTCACCAGATACCCAGTTCATTCCTGATACTGAGGCTGGCCCATCTGAGTTTACTAGGATGCCCACACCAGTGTATCAGCCAGAGAGCAGAGCACCTCCATCAGAGTTCAGACTGGCTGACGATCAGATCGAGCATATTTCACAGCGTGTGGCTTCTTTGTTGTCTAGCCAGTGGAGTAGTACTTCTTTTGCACCTGGAGCTACCTCTTCTGATCAGACCATTACTCCCCACATCTCCACTGTATTTCAGATGATTTCAGATCAGTCCGTCAGGATACAGCAGCTTGAGGATACAGTCTGGAGACTTACTGACAGAGTTCTTGACTTGCAGGGGCAAGTTCTTGCATTGGCCCATCCCCAGCCACAGGAGTCTACTATTGAGGTCACAGACCTCACTGCAGAGGCTGGCAGGCTCAGAGGAGCACTAGAAGGTGGATATGAGCTACTGAGGAAAGAGATCCGAGGATCGAGTGAGCATGCTACCACCCAGTTCACTGCTCTACTTCAATCTGTTTCCAGAGCACTGAACGTACTTGATTCTATTAGACTCACCCTTTCTGTTCAGTCCCTAGCATCTCAGCGTTCTCAGCCACCTAGTTCATCTCGCTCTCCTGCTCATGGCAGAGGCAGACGGGGTAGAGGACGCACTTCTGATCCATCATCTCCTCACCCTATATCTGATGACTCTGATCATTGACTTATCTAGATCCTAGGAGTTAGTATCTTGTTCTAGGATCTATACCTTGGGGCCATGTATTGACATTTAGCTGGTTGAATTTTATGTATTGAAACAATTATGATATTAATGGAATCATCTTTTACCTATATTTCTACCTCTTTGTAATGATTATATTTTGGTTATATTTCAATCACTGATACATCTATTGAAATATTATCTTCTCCTTGTTGTTGTTTGCTATTGATAATTGCTATATTAAAGGGGAGCAAACATCTGTGAAAAACTCTAAAGAGGAAGAAATTAAAGAATATTTTCAGAAAAAGAAAAGGAAGAGTTAACTATGTTTGATGATGTCAAAAAGGGGAGAAATTAAAATTAAATAAAAATTGAAATTAGACAAAAAGTAAAACCCTAAATTATCAAAAAAAGGGGGAGAAATTAAACAAAAACAAATATTGGAGAAATTAAAACAAATATTGAAGAAATTAAACAAATATTGGAGAAATTAGACAAAAACAAGGATTGAAAGATTAAACAAAACTTTGAGAAATTTTGGTATCAAAATTTGGTATCAGACAGAACTTTAACAAAAAGTTATCCATCAAAAGCAAAATCATGAGTACAATGCAAATAAGTATTTTTTTTATATATAAGCTCTGATATTCAAACTTGCTTTTGAAATTTTACTCACCTTGATACATCAATAAGAAATTTGTTTTACTCTGATACATCCTACAATTTCTTTCAACTTGATCTGATACATGATAACATTTGATCCGATACAGTGTGAAGGTTTCTCTAATATATTATAACATTTGCTCTGATACTGTATGAAATTTTCTCTGACATTTGCTCTAATACAGTATGAAATTTTCTCTGATACATTAAAAATTTTCTTGCTCTGATACATTATAAAATCTTTTCTGATATCATTGTAAAAATTATTTTTGCTCTGATACATAGAAAAAGTTATTTATCTTCTCTTGCTTTGATATATCTTGAACTCAAAATGATCTAATACCCTTTTCAAATCTTTAAGAAAATGGACAAACTATTTTTGCATTTATATTACATGCCAAAAGAATCATACTCTTTTTAAGCATATACACCTATAATGGATTCTTTTGAAATTAATGCATTAACATAAATATTTTTGTTCATATGTTTTGTCATCATCAAAAAGGGGGAGATTGTTGCTCCTAGATTGATTTTGATAATTACAAAGCAGATTGAAGGGATACAAAATTTTAAAATGAAAAAGTCCTTATGCTCTTCAAGGACAAAATCATAATTTCACTAAAATCCTAATTTGATAGTACCATTTGGTAGAACAAATGATTTGAAATCTATTGGTGAAAATTTCATTGTGTTTGGACTTATATTTTTGAACTTATGAAGGTTTGAAGTGCATGAGTCGACTCATGAGTCAACTCATGGCACTGTGAGCTGATTGGCACGCAAAAATTCTCCTTGGCACGCTAGTTTTCTGGCTTGGCACGACCTGTGAGTCGACTCATGAGTCGACCCACAAGGCATGAGTCGACTCATGAGTCGACCCCTGCTAATTTGAGCCAAAAAATTCCAGAAAAGCATTCTCTGGTTTTTGCAACAGAGGTCGACTCATGAGTCGACCCCTGAAGCATGAGTCGACTCATGAGTCGACCCCTGCGATGGAAAATGTCAGCAACGGCTATTTTTTTGCCCATTTTAATTGCCATTTATGCTTCCTAAAAATCCTCTAACGGCTCTTTATCTGCCTAAATTGTTTTCTCTTGCTTCTAATGCTACAAAATGCTTTAAATGATGAAAGAAATTGCAGATTAAATAGCGGATCAAACGTGAAATCAAATGTGAAGAGAAAAAGAGGAAAAAGAGAAGAACAGAAGAGAGGATCCGAAATTTGCAAGAAAAAGCCTGAGATCAACGAAATATCCATAGAGAAAAAGAGAGAGGATCCACAATATACCAGAGAGATTGTGATAGAGAAAAGCTAGATCTTTCAAGGAGAGAATTCTTCACGCCTATCGTTTCAACCTTGATCTAGAGATCGTTCAAAGCTTTCAAGAGATCTTCAATCAACGATCAACCTCTTCTCAAGCATTCGTTCAACCGTTCATTCATCTTGAGAAAATCTGAAAAAGGGGTTCTTCATTTGAGTAAAGCTTTTATTGTTATATTTGCTCATTTAAGGAGCTGTTATTGTATTAATCTGTGCTCTAAATATTCTTACTCTTTGTGAGTTTTTGCTCTTGTTTTTGGAGGATTTCCAAAACAAGGAAAGGTTGATCCGAACCTGAAATCGGAGTGTTTTGGGTTTGCTTGTACCCGGGAAACAAGTGTTCTAGCTTGGGATAGCTAGTGTCGGAGTTTCCGACGTCTTGTATTCTAGCTTGGGATAGCTAGTGTCGAAGTTTCCGACATTTTGTATTCGGGTTGAATACAAAGGATAGTGAATTGAAATTCCCAAGTGGGATCTTGGGGAGTGGATGTAGGTGCAAGGTTAGCACCGAACCACTATAAATCCTTGTGTTTGTGGTGTGCTTTATCGCTTTATCTTATTTCTTTATTATATCCTTGCAATACTGCTTTAGGTAACTAATATTGATTTAAAGCCATTGTTTTGTTCTTCATAAGTTATCTGTTGGGCTTAAAATTTTTAGAAACCCAATTCACCCCCCCTCTTGGGTTGCATAGCTGGGCAACAATATATATATAATATATATATATATATATATATCCAAAATATGACATAAGTGTCACAATATATACAAGTCAAGTCAAAGTACATAGGCCATACAAAAGTCATGGATAACAAAAAAATACAACTATCCATGAGCCAATCAGCCAACACATACAAAGGTCATAAGTAAGATCCTAGACATAAAAGGCTAGCTATGCTAGATCTAATAGATGTCATGGCTAGAGGGATCAGAATCTGAAGAGTCAGAGATATGATGAGGAGTCTCAGGATCAAGGCCATGAGCACGTCCTCGACCTCGTCGGCCTCAGCCATGGGTAGAAGTATCGGCACGAGCAGAAGGGCGAGAAGATCCTGGAGCCTAGGAAGCTATGGACTGTGCTAGGAGAGAAGTCTGATGGTGTCCAATTGTTCCACAACTCTCATCGTGGACTGCATCAAGGCACCAATCTGAGTAGAGATTGTCTCACTGGAGCCCCTGATCTCTCTCCATAAAAAATAAATCCACCCTCCAAAACTCCTCCAAGTCTAGCTACCTCTGTAGACAGGTTGGAGACCTCTGTAATGTCCTTATGTAGCTGGGGATGGGCTAAGGCTAATACCTGCCTCTGCAAATCTAGAACTCTGTCCATCAGTCTCAGAACACATCCTTCAAGCTCCTCAAGTCATACGGACTGAGCTGTGAGCATCTGAAAGATAGTAGAGATATGAGGAATCAAAGTCTGGTTTGAGTCAACCTGAGATGTCGATCTCTGAGCAAAGACTGAGGTGGCAAACTGTTGAGATAAAATGGAGGCAACACGCTGGGACATCAACTCAATCTGATCATCTGTTAGTCTGAACTCTGAAGGATGTACCCTGCTCTCTGACTATGGAACTGAAGCATGCCTCCTCACTGACTCTGAGGGACCAGCCTCATGATCAGATACGAACTGAATATCAGGAGATGTTTTGTGATCACGAGAAGGTAAAGACGGTCCCTCCTCCTCTGCTCTCTCCTCAATCCCCTTCGACCAACCACCATCAGTCTTTGAGAAACCCATGCGGTGCAGTGTGTGGCAGTTGATGGTGCCAAAGTGTGACAATTTGGTGACTGCCTCCCCATCAAAATGAACTTCGAACCTCCTAAAGACCAGGGTGGGTGCCATACCATAAGGCAAGTGAGCCTTAGACCTATTCAGGGTCTTCCTCATGGCCTCAAACATCAAAGCAGAAAGGTTCAAGGGGATCTAGGTGATCACATGGTACATGATGCAAATATCCCTACTAGATAAGAGATCATGCCTGCCACTCCTAGGGACAAAAAGTTTGGTAACCATGTGATGAAAAACCTCATTTCAACTAAAAAAAATTTTGCTTCTAATTTATTCAAATTTTTAGTAAATACTCTTCTTAAAATAGCACTTAATCCGTCTTCTTTGATTGAGAGTTTCATATGAGTATAGCCTTCACAAGGCAAGTGTAAGATTTATCCTAAGTGCAATGGATCAAGAACTATGTTAACCCCTTTCACCAAGGATTTTACTGTTCCATTGCAATAACTCAAATTTAAGTAAACTTTTCTGACCAAATCAATATAAGTATTTTTCTTTAATAAATAGTAAAACTCCCATCCTTGATTTTTAATCTTTGATCCAATAGAGAGCCCTTCTTTTTCAAAAAAATTGAAATTTATATTCTTCGCAGGTTTCACTTTTCGATTGGAGAGAGGTACCTTGCTTGGACTGAGTGGAGACTATGAAGAAGTTGGAGCAGGACCTGGAATTAGAGTTAGAGCAGAAGAGGGCTCGGCAACCATTCTTTTTCTGTGCACATCTTCCTCTAACCCTCGAACAGATTTTTTTCTCTACGATAACTTTGATTTGAGAGCCATTTTGGATAGAAGAGACTTGCAAATAGCTTAGGAGAGTTGATGAGTGATAGAGTGAAAGAGTTTTTTAGAGAAAAAGCAAAGTTTTTGGGGTGATAGACTGTCAATTTGGAGAAAAGATTTTGAAGCTAGGGTATGCTCAAACCGTCCAAACGAAGAAGAAAGAGAAGAGATATTTAAATCCTAAAGGGGCAATTTAAAGGAGAAAATCTGGTGGGAAGAGAGTAGAGATGGAGGTGATCTTGTTCGGTGGAATGGGGAAGACGAACGGCAAAGGGGTCGGCTCTTTGCAATCGGTGAAATCCCAATAAAACAGAGCTCGATGGGTTTTAATAAAAAATTATAAGTTTACCCTAGGGTCGACCTTGGGGGTCGACTCATGGTAAGAAAAATTTAAAAAAGATGATGGAAAAATTTTGAAAAAGCTTGTAACTTGAGGGAAGGGTGTCTATTTGAGAGATTGATCAAATGAAGGATAGTTTTGAGCTTTTAAGAAAGGAGAGATGTGAAATTAGCTCAAAAATAAATTTATTCAATGAATTTTTGATAAATTGAACTTAGAATCAGAAAGATACTCAAGCTGAAAGATTAAGGATTCCTAATTCTTTCTTAATTTTACAAAATCTATCTTCACTTAAGGCCTTGGTAAAGATGTCAGCCAATTATTTTTTAGTACATATATAATCAAGAATTATATCTTTATTTTGGATATGTTCTCTTATGAAATGATGCCTAATTCCAATATGTTTTGATCTAGAGTGCTAAAATAGATTTTTAGTTAGATTTATAGTACTAGTATTATCACATCTTATGGGAGTTTCATTGAGTTTGATGCCAAAGTCCTCAAGTTGTTGCTTAATCCACAGGATTTGAGCACAGTAACTTCTGGCTGCAATGTATTCGACCTCGACTGTAGATAGTGCTACTGAATTTTGCTTCTTGTTAAACTAAGAGATTAATTTAACTCCAAAAAATTGGCAAGTTCCACTAGTATTTTTTCTATCTAATTTACATCCAACAAAATTGATATCTAAATATCCTATTAAGTCAATTGATGAGTCCTTAGAATATCATAATCCTAGAGTTTGTATACCTTTTAAATATTTAAAAAAAATTTTAACTGTATTTAAGTGTGATTCTTTTGGATTTGATTGAAGGCGTGCACATAAACAGACACTAAATATAATATCTGGTCTACTAGCAGTTAAATATAATAAAGAACAAATCATGCCTCTATAAAATTTTGAGTCTACATTTTTACCTTCTTCATCCTTGTCAAGCTTATATGATGGGCTCATGGGTGTACCAATTTGTTGCCCAGCTATGCAACCCAAGGGGGGGGGTGAATTGGGTTTCTAAAAATTTTAAGCTTAACTAATGACTTATGAAAGATGTTTGTCAATAGCTAAATGAATGAGGAGAATGACTTTAGTTCAAGATTAATTGCCTAAAGCAAGAATGCAAGGAAATAATGAAGAGTTAAAGAGAAACAATTATGCACACCACAAATACAAGGATTTATAGTGGTTCGGTGCCAACCTTGCACCTACATCCACTCTCCAAGCTCCTACTTGGGAATTTCAATCCACTAAACTTGTATTCAACCCGAATACAAACATCGGAAACTCCGACACTAGCTATCCCAAGCTAGTCCACTTATTTCTCGGGTACAAGCCAACCCAATACACTCCAATTCCAGGTTCGGATCAACCTTCCCTTATTTTGAAACCCCTCCAAAACAAAAATAATTACTCAAAATGAGTAAAACAATTTATAGTATAAATAAGTACAAGAAAAGCTCCTTTAATGAGCGAATATAACTTTAAATACACTTTACTCAAGAGAAGAAGCCCCTTTTTGGATTTTCTCAAAGTGGATGGAGAATTGATTGAGCGCTTGAGGAGTTGGTGAGCTTTGATTGATGGCTTCTTGAAGGCTTTAAATGAGCTCTTGATTAGGGCTGAAAAGTTGGCTTGAGAAACCCTTTCTCTTTTGAATGCTCTTGAATGCTCTCTTGAATGCTCTTCTTTTTCTTTTCAATCTCTTTTTTTTTTCTCTTCTTAATCTCTTCTTTGTTTTCCACCTTTTGAATCTTTTTATAGCTTTAGGAAATAGAGAAAAATATTCTAGGCAGAAAAAGAGCCGTTAGAGCACATTAAATGAGCATTTAAAGCACTTAAAATGGGTTAAAAACTAGCTGTTGCGGAAAAATCCCATCGCAGGGGTCGACTCATGAGTCGACTCATGCCTCAGGGGTCGATTCATGAGTCGACCTCTATTGAAGCAACCAGAAAATAGGTTTCTGCAACTTTTGGCCTAAAACAGCAGAAGTCGACTCATGAGTCGACTCATGCCTTGAGGGTCGACTCATGAGTCGACTCACAGGCCGTGCCAAGCCAAAAATTCAGCGTGCCAAACTGCTCATTGTGCCATGAGCTGACTCATGAGTCGACTCATGGATTTCAAACATGCATAACTTCAAAAATACAAGTCCAAAAATAATAAAATTTTCATCAATAAATCACAAATCTTTTGTTCTACCAAATGATACTATTAAATCAGGGTTTTGGTAAAATTATGATTTTGCCCCTGAAGAGCACAAAGACTTTTTCAAAATAAAAAATATTGGTACCCCTTCAATCTGCTTTGTAATCATCAAAATCAATCTAGGAGCAATAATCTCTCCCTTTTTGATGATGACAAAACACTTGAACAAAAGCATTTATGTGAATCAAGAATTTCAAAAGGATGCATTATAAGTGCATATGCTTGAAAAGAATATTGATTCTTTTGGCATGTGATACAAATGGTCATATGCATAAATAGTTTGCTCATTTGCTTAAAGATTTGAAAATTTGCTCATTGGATTATGTGATTTTGGTGTTAGAGCAGAAAGTTTGGTTTTGTTATCAGAGCAAGCTGTATCTTAAAAATTTGCTCATTCTCATTTGATTATTTAGTTTTAGTATCAGAGCAAAAATAATTAAGTGTGCCAATGCATGTCTAAGAGTTAATTTATAAAGTATATTAGAGCATGTTAAATTTAAGATGTATTAGAGCAAGTAAGAATTTTAAAGCATATCAGAGCATATTTAAAGAAGTAATTTTAAAGGTTGCTCATTTGTATTGTACTTAGCAATTTACTCATTGTATTTTTAAGTTATGTAATAATTTTACTTTTGATATTACTCTTTAAATTCTCCCCAATTCATTCATTTTATTTCAAATAAATTATAATTTTGCTTTTGATATGTTTCTTTTAATTTAATTTCTCATAATTTGTAGTTTTGCTTTTGATGGGTTGCTTTTTCTTTAATTTCTCATAATTTATGGTTTTGCTTTTGATGGGTTTCTTTTTCTTTAATTTTCTCTCCCTTTTTGACATCATCAAACATTGTTAACTCCCCCTCTTTTTCTGAATATATTTTCTCTTTAATGTTTCTAGTGCTAATCATTGATGTTTGCTCCCCCTTAATACAGCAATCATTAACAGCAATCATCAACAAAGAGAAGATATTTCAACAAGGAGAAGATATATAACCAAAAGATGATTGACATCATTACAAAAAGTAGATATATAAGTAAAAGATGATTAAAACCATAGTTGTTTCAATACAAATTTCATAACATAAAAGTCAACTAGCTAATGTCATTACATGGCCCCAAAATACAGATCCTAGAAAGAATAAGAGACTAACACCTAGGATCTAGTAAAGATCATGACTAGAAGGATCGGAGTCATCAGATATAGGGTGAGGAGATGATGGATCTCGACTAGAAGAACGTCCTCTACCCCGTCTGCCTCTGGCACGAGCAGGTGAGCGAGATGAACTAGGAGGCTGAAAACGCTGCGAGGCCAAGGACTGGACTGAAAGAGTGAGTCTGATGGAATCAAGAACGTTCAGTGCTCTGAAAATAGACTGAAGTAGAGCAGTGAACTGGGTAGATGCATGCTCACTCGAGCCTCTGATCTCTCTCCTCAATAACTCATAGCCACCCTCCAATGCACCTCTGAGCCTGCCAGCCTCTGCAGTAAGGTCTGTGACCTCAATAGTGGACTCCTGTGGCTGAGGATGGGCCAAAGCTAGGACTTGCCCCTGCAAGTCAAGAACTCTCCCAGTCAGTCTCCAAACAGTATCCTCAAGCTGCTGAATCCGGATAGACTGATCTGAGATCAACTGAAACACAGTGGAGATATGGGGAGTCAAGGTCTGATCAGATGAAGTGGCCCCTGGTGTAAATATAGTAGTGCTCCACTGTCTAGATAGTAAGGAAGCCACACGCTGAGATATCTGCTCGATCTGATCATCAGCCAATCTGAACTCTGAAGGAGGTGCTCTGCTCTCTGGCTGATGTACTGGTGTGGGCCTCCTAGTGAACTCTGAAGGGCCAGCCTCTAGGTCTGGAATAAACTGGATATCTGGAGATGCTGCCCTGAAGTCATGGATAGGAGATGATGGACCTTCTTCTTCAGCTCTGTCTTCTACTCTGTCCTCAGCTCTCTCCTCAGAACCCTTGATCCAACCACCATCAATTTTTGTAAATCCCATGCGATGCAGAGTGTGTTGGTTGAAGGTGTCTACGTGAGAAAGCTTAGTAGATGCCTCCCCCTCAAAGCTGACTCCAAACCTCCTAAAAACTCGAGTAAGGGCCATACCAAAAGGCAAATGTGCCTTGGATCTGTTCAGTGTCTCTCTCAAAGCCTCAATCATTAGTGCAGGGAGGTTTAGGGGGGTTTGAGTGATAACATAAAACATAATACAAATATCTCTGCTAGAAAGTAGATCATGCCTACCACTCCTAGGGAAGAAGAGCTTTGTCACTAACTGATGTAAGATCCTCATCTCAATAGACAGAATTTTGGCTTCCAATTTATTCAAACTTCCTGAGTAGGTTCCTCCTAGAATAACACTGATCCCCTCTTCCTTTACTGGGAGTTTCATGTAAGAATACCCCTCACAGGGCAAATGTAGTATTTCTCCCAATATGACAGGATCCAGACAAATATCTACACCCTTAACTGTCGAAGTCACTGTCCATTCCCATAATGCAGATTCTGATAAAATTCTCTAACTAGGTCTACAAAAGTGACTTCCTTAAGAGAGCAGTAGAAACCCCAACCCTGGTTTTTTAATCTTTGTTCCAAAGGTGAAACCCTCTTTTTCAAAGAACCGAAAATCCACATTTTTTCCGGTTTCAACTTTCCTATCAGATAGAGGGATCTTACTGGGGCTAAGGGAAGACTGAGAAGGACCTTGACCTGACACAGAAACCGGAGTGGGAGCAGTGGAGGACTGAGCAGCTTGCCTTTTTCTGCGGACATTTTCTTCTAGCTCACAGACCGACTTTCTTCTCTGAGGGAGCTTCATCTTCGGAGCCATTCTCAACACAGCAGCAGGCAGAGAGACTTGGAGGATCAAGTGGATGAGTGGAAGAAGGGCTACAAAAGAATGGAGAGGGATTTTGGCGGAGAGAAGAGGCGGTTTTGAGAAGAATGGTGGAGGCTAGGGCACGCTCCAACCGTTTCAATCAAAGGGAAAAGACACGAAAATCTCCTTTCCCAGGTGGTGATTTGTGGTGGAGAGGAGAAAGGAGAACAATCTTGAGCTAGATCCTTGGTTTTGGAGAGAATGAGGATGAGGATGGCGGTTCTTGGAGGGAGGAAGACGAAGAGATGAGTCGGCTCATGAACAGGCTTCCAATTAAAAAGAAGGAGCCCGTGGGAAGTTGGCAGAAATTACAAGTTTGCCAAGGGGTCGACCCTAGGGGGTCGACTCATGAAACTCAGAAATTCAGAAAAAATATGAATAAATTCCAGAAAATTTTGAAATTTTGGGAGAAGAATTTTGCTCAATGATAAGTTGTGAGAGTGATAATCTTAAGCTTTTGAGACCAAGAGAGATGATGAAAATTGAGCTCAAAAATTTTTGACATCAAATCTTTGGAATTTGAGAAATATATAGGCATATGGATCAAGAATTCTTAGATTTCTCCTAATTTCACAGAATCTATCCTCACTAAGGGCCTTTGTAAAGATATCAGCTAATTGATTTTCAGTGCAAACATATTCAAGAATTATATTTTTATTTTGAACATGTTCTCTTATAAAATGATGTCTAATTTCAATATGTTTGGACCTTGAGTGTTGAATTGGATTTTTAGATAGATTTATGGCACTTGTGTTGTCACATCTTATGGGTGTTTCATTAAGTTTGATTCCAAAGTCTTCGAGTTGTTGCTTAATCCACAAGATTTGAGCACAACAACTTCCGGCTGCAATGTATTCGGCCTCAGCCGTAGACAGTGCTACCAAATTTTGTTTCTTGCTAAACCAGGAGATTAGGTTAACTCCAAGAAATTGGCAAGTTCCACTTGTGCTTTTTCTATCTAATCTACATCCAGCAAAATCAGCATCTGAATATCTAATAAATCAATTTGTGAGTCCTTAGAGTACTATAACCCTAGAGTTTGAGTGCCATTCAAGTATCTAAGGATTCTTTTAACAGCATTCAAATGAGATTCTTTAAGATTAGATTGATATCTAGCACATAAACAAACACTAAACATGATATCAGGCCTACTTGCAGTTAAATATAATAAAGAGCCAATCATATCTCTATAGTATTTTAAGTCTACACATTTACCTTCATCATCCTTGTCAAGCTTACATGAGGGGCTCATGGGTGTGCCAATTGGTTTGGAGTTCTCTATTCCAAATCTTTTGAGTAGTTCCTTGGTGTACTTGCTTTGGATGATGGAGATTCCCTCTTTTGTTTGTTTGATTTGGAGTCCGAGGAAGAAGGTAAGTTCTCCCATCATGCTCATCTCGAACTCCCCCTGCATGAGCTTAGCAAAGTCTTGACAAAGAGATTCATTAGTAGACCCAAAAATTATGTCAGTCAACATAAATTTGTATTACTAACATATCATTTTGATTTCTTTTAATAAAGAGGGTTGTATCTATATTACCTCTTGAAAAACCATTATTTAGTAAAAATTTGCTTAGCCTATCATACCAGCTCTAGGTGCTTGTTTTAATCCATATAAAGCTTTATTTAATTTAAAAACATGATTAGGAAAAGCATGATTTTCAAATCTCGGGGGTTGTTCTACATATACTTCTTCAGCAATATATCCATTTAAAAATACACTTTTGACATCCATTTGAAATAATTTGAATTTCATAAAGCAAGCATATGCAAGTAGAAGTCTAATGGCTCTAATCTAGCAACAGGTGCAAAGGTCTCATCAAAATCACTTTCTTCTTCTTGATTATATCCTTTAGCAATCCAATCTTGCTTTATTTCTAATTACATTACCATGTTCATCTAATTTGTTCCTAAAGACCCATTTTGTGCCAATTATTGAATAGTTTTTAGGTCTTGATACTAAAGTCCAAACATTATTTCTTTCAAATTGATTAAGTTCCTCTTGCATTGCATTAATCCAATTATGATCATTTTCAGCTTCTTCAATAGTTTTTGGTTCAAGATGAGATACAAAAGCACAATGATTAAATACATCTCTAAGTGAAGAATGAGTTTTTACCCCATGCATAGAATCACAATAATTAACTCCTTAGGGTGATTGTGAACATACCTCCATTCCTTGGGTAGGTCATTTGTACCTTGAGGTTGTTCGTGAATTTCTTCACCTCTCTCATCTTGTTTGTCTTCTTGTTCCTCATCCTCTTGAATTGGTTGAATCTTTCAGAGTGATCTCCTTCATTCCTTCTATTAGAGGATCTGCATCATCAACACCCTCATTCTTCCTTGAAGGAAGATCATTAGATTCATCAAAAAACAACATGTATGGACTCCTCAACTACTAAAGTTCTTTTGTTAAAAACTCTAAAAGCTTTACTAGTGGAGGAGTAACCCAGAAAGATTGCTTCATCTGATTTTGCATCAAATTTACCAAGTCTTTCTTTACATTATTTAATATAAAACATCGGCAACCAAAAAATGAAAATATGCAATATTTGGTTTTCTTCCTTTCCAAAGTTCATAGGGGTGTTTTCTTTAAAATTTGTCTAATCAAAGCACGATTTAAAATGTAACATGCTGTGTTAATTGCTTCCGCCCAAAAATATCTTGGAAGGTTGCTTTCACAAAGCATGGTACGGGCCATTTCTTCTAAGATTCTATTTTTCCTTTCAACTACCCCATTTTGTTGGGGTGTCCTAGGAGCAGAGAAGTTATGGCCAATTCCATTTTCATCACAAAAATTTTCAAAGTCTTGATTTTCAAAATTCAGTTCCATGATCACTTCGAATATTTTGAATTGAAAATTCTTTTTCATTAGTGACTTTTCGGATAAAATTTAGTGAAAATATGAAAAGTTTCATCTTTGTGTGCTAAAAGAAAACACAAGTAAAACGAGAGTAATCATCTATAATTACAAAACCATATCGTTTTCCTCCTAGACTAGTTGTTCTAGTTGGTCCAAATAAGTCCATATGCAAAAGCTCTAAAGGTCTAGAAGTTGAAACAATATTTTTGAATTTAAATAAAACTCGTGTTTGTTTACCTAGTTGGCATACATCACAAATTTTATCCTTTTTTCAAAATTCAGTTTAGGCAAGCCAAGAACTAATTCTTTCTTAATTAATTTTGAAAGAGAATGCATGCTAATGTGTGCAAGTCTACGATGCCAAAGCCAACTAGTCTCATTAACTTTAGCATTCAAGGATACTAGGCATTGCATGTTTATTTTGGCTAAATCATTTAAATCTACCATATAAACATTGCCATGTCTATGTCCAATAAATTTAATGCCATCGTTAATAGGACTAGTCACAATGCAAACAGATGATTCAAAAATAACTTTATACCCTTTATCACAAAATTGACTAATGCTAGTAATTATGCTTTAAACCATTAACTAACAAAATATTTTCAATGTATTTGGAGGGAGTGATACCAATGTTACCTATCCCGATGATCTTTCCTTTGCCATTATCTCCAAAGGTGACCATCCCTCCATCCTTAGCATCAAGCGTGATGAATTGTGATTCATCACCAGTCATGTGTCTCGAGCATCCACTGTCAAGATACCATTTCCTGTTTCCTCCTTGGGATGCTAGACACACCTGCAAGCAAAAGTCAAGTTTTTGTTTTAGGTACCCAAGCTTTCTTGGGTCCTTTTTGGTTAGTCAAAATGGTTCCTTTTGGAACCCATATTTTCTTTATAGTTGAGTTTGCAGATTTGTCAAAGAAGCAAGTGTATGACTTATGTCCTACTCTACCACATTTGAAACAAGTAATATTGGTAGACTTGTTACTTAAAGAGTTTACATAAATATTTTTCAGATATTTTTGTTTCTTCAAGGGGTTATAGCCAAGTCCAGCCTTATCATATACGGCTTTTTGATTATCAAGAATCATATTGAGTTTGTTTGAACTTAAGGTGAACTTTATCTACTATTGGTTTCAGCTTGGCAATTTCATTCTTTAAGCTTTGATTTTCTTGAAGCAAGGTGGATTTTTCAATTGAAAAGTTTTCAGCTTGTTTCACTAAGGATTGATTTTTCAATTTCAGCTCTTTTTTTTCATCCCTAGTTTCTTTAATTCATCAACTAAATCATAGAATGCTTCATGCAATTCTTCAAATGTAAATCACTAGGGGTTTCAGAAATTACCTCATTTTCGTGTGCCATAAGGCACAGGTTGGCTTGTTCGGTTGAGGTTTCCTCATCGGAGCTTGAGTCATCACTCGCACTCCATGTGGCCATCATGGCCTTCTTCTTGAACTTCTTGGGACCTTTCTTCAGTTGTGGACATTCGGATTTGAAGTGTCCCGGCTTCTTGCACTCGTAGCAGATAAGGGGTTGGTCTTTCTCTTTTTCTTTGCTTTGTTCCCCTTTTGTGAATGGCCTCTTTCTCATCCCTATCTCCCTGTTTCTTTTTCTCAAAAATTTCTTGAATCTTCGGGTGATGAGAGCCATCTCTTCATCTGTTCTTCATCTTCAGTGTCATCAGTTTCTTCATCAGGAGGAGCTGTGGATTTGAGGGCAATGGTTCTTTTCTTTTTGACTTCTTCCTCTTGATGTTGCTTCATGCTTAGCTCATGAGTCATCAAAGATCCAAGAAGCTCTTCTAGAGGTAGAGTGTTCAAGTCCTTGGCTTCTTGGATGGCAGTCACTTTGGCTTCCCAAGTTCTTGGCAAGGACCTGAGAATCTTTCTTACAAGCTCACTGTTAGTATAGGACTTACCAAGACTCTTTAAACCATTAATTATATCAGTAAAATGAGTAAACATTACAGTTATGGACTCATCATGCTCCATTTTAAACAATTCATATTTATGCACAAGCATGTTTATTTTAGACTCTTTTACTTGATTGGTTCCCTCATGGGTTACTTCTAACCTATCCCATATTTCTTTAGCAGATGAACAAGTAGAAATGCGATTAAATTCGTTGCATCAAGAGCACAATAAAGTACATTCATTGCTTTAGCATTTAATTGGGCCATCTTTTATCAACCTCATCCCATTCTTTCTCGGGTTTGGTTGATTCCTCACCATCTATAATTTTAGTGGGTGTGTGAGGACCGTTCACTATGATACTCCACATATCATAGTCGAGTGCTTGTATGAATATTTTCATCCGAGCTTTCCAATAGGTGTAATTAGACCCATTGAAAAGTGGAGGTCGGTTGGTGGATTGCCCCTCGGCTAGAGAAGTACCGACGTGGGTTGCCATAGATCTTTGGCTCTTTGATTGTTTAGATCAAAGAGGGCTAGAGCACCGGGCTCTGATACCACTTGTTGCCCAGCTATGCAACCCAAGAGGGGGGGTGAATTGGGTTTCTAAAAATTTTAAGCTTAACTAATGACTTATGAAAAATGTTTGTCAATAGCTAAATGAATGAGGAGAATAACTTAGTTCAAGATTAATTGCCTAAAGCAAGAATGCAAGGAAATAATGAAGAGTTAAAGAAAGCAATTATGCACACCACAAACACAAGGATTTATAGTGGTTCGGTGCCAACCTTGCACCTACATCCACTCTCCAAGCTCCTACTTGGAATTCAATCCACTAAACTTGTATTCAACCGAATACAAATGTCGAAACTCCGACACTAGCTATCCCAAGCTAGTCCACTTATTTTTCGGGTACAAGCCAACCCAATACACTCCGATTCTAGGTTCGGATCAACCTTCCCTTTTGGAACCCTCCAAAACAAAACAATCACTCAAAATGAGTAAAATAATTTATAGCACAAATAAGTACAAGAAAAGCTCCTTTAATGAGCGAATATAACTTTAAATACACTTTACTCAAGAGAAGAAGCCCCTTTTTGGATTTCCTCAAAGTGGATGGAGAATTGATTGAGCGCTTGAGGAGTTGGTGAGCTTGGATTGATGGCTTCTTGAAGCTTTAAATGAGCTCTTGATTAGGGCTGAAAAGTTGGCTTGAGAAACCCTTTCTCTTTTGAATGCTCTTGAATGCTCTTGAATGCTCTTCTTTCTTCTTCAATCTTCTTTTTCTTTTCTCTTCTATCTCTTTTTGTTTTCCCACCTTTTGAATCCTTTTATAGCTTTAAGAAATAGAGAAAATATTCTAGGCTGAAAAAGAGCCGTTAGAGCATATTAAATGAGCATTAAAAGCACTTAAAATGGGTTAAAAACTAGCCGTTGCGGAAAAATCCCGTCGCAGGGGTCGACTCATGCCTCATGTCGACTCATGAGTCGACCTCTGTTGAACAACCAGAAATAGGTTTCTGAATTTTGGCCAAAAGAAGTCGACTCATGAGTCGACTCATGCCTTGAGGGTCGACTCATGAGTCGACTCACAGGCCGTGCCAACAAAAATTCAGCGTGCCAAACTGCTCATTGTGCCATGAGCTGACTCATGAGTCGACTCATGATTTCAAACATGCATAACTTCAAAAATACAAGTCCAAAAATAATGAAATTTTCCAATAGATCACAAATCTTTTGTTCTACCAAATGATACTATTAAATCAGGTTTTGGTAAAATTACGATTTTGCCCCTGAAGAGCACAAAGACTTTTTCAAATAAAAAATATTGGTACCCCTTCAATCTGCTTTGTAATCATCAAAATCAATCT